>NC_047515.1:300000-561829 GCF_902827115.2 Pseudochaenichthys georgianus
AACAGGATGTAGCCGGCCAACTGCTGAGGCTTCCCAGCAATAAACTTTAACACATTATTTTTCCACTCAGACAGCTCAATGTTTTTAGCGTTTCCATTACAGGATTTACTATATCTTATATTCACAGTTACTTTTGCCTTATCTTTATCCTTCACTCTGCTCCCAGCGCTCTGCTGCCACAATGCCTGTGTTTGTATTCTATTAACTTCTCTGCTTTATTCTTTCATGTGTGAGTACTAAAATAGCCACAACATTGTGAAGTAGTTGGCTTCAATGTGCTTAAATTACTCTGTGAAATAAGGAGCAGGTTTGCATGACAGGAGACTAGAAATGATGGGGGAGGGGAGCAGAGAGGGAAGTCGGAAGAATGTGTGTGTGTGAAAGCTGCAGGAATACGAGACAGTATTCCTACAGTTTGTTTTGCTACAACCTAAGAGACTCTTGTTTCCGGGTCCTCTGCTGGCTCGCGCTGATTCGCTACGACACGCCAGCTCCTCCTGTTTTGGTTTTTAGTATGTAAACCTGTTCTGTCTTTGGTTCGCCCTCTCTTCCTCCTGCTGACAAGAGAAAGTAAGTAAGATTTCCCAGCGGGAGGAACCAGAGTCGGGGTAATCCGGATTACTTCGTGATGTTGTGTTATTGTATCTGTTGCCATTAAATCAGCATATTTGTTATAACTTTACCAATGGTTGCTGTAAATTATTCCTCTGCGCGCGGAGGCAGAGGGGGGGCCTTAGAGCCCCCGCCAAAGAATGACGTCTGCCACAACAATAAACACTGATGTTCTAGTGATGTGTCGGTCGCAAACGACTTTTAGGTGAATGACGGGAGCCGGCTCACGCCCGCCAACAACCGTTTATTTGTTTTATTTTGTGTTTGTTAAGTAATACAAGACAGAATGATATGATTATCTCCACGCTACGGGTGCTTCGTGCATGCCTGCATGCAGTGACATGTAATATCCAAGGATTAGAGACTGTTCGATGCTGCCGTTTTGCACATTGCAATACATTTATTTGTATTATGTTTTGATTATGATTAGAGACGGTTGGATACTGCTGTTGGGGGGATCACATCCCCCCCCCCAATATTCAGATAGGCCTACGCTGAAAATGTCCCAAAATATATAATAATAATTATAATGTAATTCCTTACATTTATTATAGCGCTTTTACAATGACTCAAAGCACTTTACAAATACACACATTACACATATAATGGTCAGAAACTGTGGACAATACCCACAGGAGCAAGTTCAGGTGAAGTGTCTTGCCCAAGGACACACCGGCATTACAGACACAGCAGCGGCGGGTTTCACCCCTTGATCTGATGATCATTGCACAGCTCACTGCGCCACACCTTCCATCTTCATGCCTCGAAGTCATCGAGGCGCTTTTACAAGTACACATTAGTATCATACATGTACTGTGGACAATCCCCACAGGAGCAACTCCGGGTGAAGTGTCTTGCCCAAGGACACAACAGCGGCATGAGCTGGTTTCGAACTGGAGTTCCCCAGCACTCCCCCTTGATCTTGATCTGAGGATGCACAGACCACTGCGCCACCAGTCCCGTTAGCCTAACCAGGGCCGTCCCTCCCTACAGGCCGATCACGCATGCTGCGTGGGGCCTCATCTTGCGGAGGGAGTCGAAAATATGGCGCACCTATGCGCCGCAATTAGTGGCGCGGCGCGGTTTCACCGCTGCCAGGCTCCACTAAACCCGGAAGTAAGCTCTAAAATCTAATCGATAGATTTATGATTATAAAATTATAAAACTAGGGTAGACATGTGGATTTTATCTAACAGGTTTGTTTTCCACAGACCTTATTTCGAGCTATTTTCTAAAATATTATGGAGAAATCCCATCGCTTTTTTGTCAAGGGAACCCATGCGCAGCTTACTTCCAGGTTTTAGGACGCGTCACTGCACCACTCTATAGGGAGGGGGGGGGGGCAGGTGCTCCAACAAGGTGTGTAGGACAGAGAGTGATTTTGAAACATTGAACAAAGTAAATCTATTTTCGTAGACCTCAACAATAGAATTATGATAAGTAGAAATGGCCAAAACATGGGACCTTAAAATAAAGTAGAGCTGGGACTCGATTAAAAAAATTAATGTAATTAATTAGAGGCTTTGTAATTAATTAATCGAAATTAATCGCATTTTTAATCAAATATACATATTTGACCTGAGAACAGTGAGAAGCAATTTTCACATGGATTTTACTCCAAGTAGAGTGCAATCCAGTGAGCCAGGGAGTTGGTTATTTTCTCAGACGTGGACTTACTTATCCTGGCCCTGAAACCAGTCATCTAGTTGAGTGTGGGTTGGGTCAGGGTGTGGTTCCTTGCACTCGGAGTCGGGCTAACGTCCACGCTAGCTGCTACATGCTTTGCATTTAGGTGATACTTTAGGCTTGATGTGCTGCGGTGATATGCAAATTATTTTTTGCATAATTTGCACACAACCGTGCTCTTGTCGACGCTTCCATCCGTCCTTTTTTTAAAACAAAATGTCCCATCCACGGGGCCGACCAAAGCGGTCTCATCAGCTTGTTCGTTAATGGTTGACTATTGTTCACCGTGGTTTGTTGTTGTTTGAAGTCCCATGCTGAAGTCATGAACGTTAGTTGGTGCTCCAGTATAATCGGTACGCCTGAAACTCATCCAGTGAGAAACGTTCCGCTGTGCAAAAATAAGTGCGATTAAAATGCGTACATTTTTGTGTAATTAATTAATCTTAATTAACGCGTTAAAGTCCCGGCCCTAAAATAAAGTATTATTGATTAGGGCGAAGTACTACACTGTTGAACTGGATATACTCACAGCGCTTTTCTTTCTTTGTTGCAGCAGCAAAGACGACATGGATACCGTCTCCTCGCATCTGAGCCCTTTCCTCTTCCCCCTCCTCCTTGTCCTCCTGTCCTCCGTCAACTCCTCCTTGTCTTCCATGCTGTGTCCGAAACGCTGCACCTGCCAGAACCTGATGCCGTCCTACACGGTGCTGTGTGCCAAGACGGGCCTCCTATTTGTACCACCCAACATTGACCGGCAGACTGCGGAGCTCAGGCTGATGGACAACTTCATCACAACGCTGAGGCACCGCGACTTCGCCAACATGTCCAGCCTGGTCAGAGTTCACGTCTCTTAACACATTTACTTTTATGTTTTATTTTACCCTTCTAAAAAGGGTTTGATGTGATTATTTTTTACGTTTGTTTTTGCATGGAGCTAATGCAATCAATAAGCAAGACACATCATGTATAGTATTATTAGGGTAGTCAACGTTAACCCATTAATGCTTGCTATTAATCTAGAAACCTTAACACGTTACATGTATTACACTGACTGTAGACCCCTGGACATCATTGAGCAGCATCACTACCACACAGCACTCCTAATGCATGACATACTGTATGTTGTGCACTTGCTTGATTTAGGTGTCGGGAAGGGTATGAAGGGCAGCAAGGACACTACTGTATAAGCGTATGCCGGTGTAGCGCACATCACTCCGCGCTTCATCACAGCTGCTCTCTGTGACAGCATTGTTAAGACTTCATTGCTTCACTGTAATAATGCATAGCACAAACACACATATACAGATGTAGCCATCCATTTGCCCCTCGACCTACCGAATTCCAGCCGGAAACCCAACAAATCCCATTTGCTGGTGATCTCCCCTCCCCTTGTTTCATGAGAGGGCGTTGCTAGATTACACTGTAGACCCGCCCATTTGTTAGATTGCAGGGTTTTACCATGAGGTGGCGCTTCCTTCACAAAAACACATAAACAGCTAACTGGGTAACCTTTGGTCTCTGTTTAGGCCTTGGTTCACACAGTATGTTTCCTGGACTAACAGTAGAAGTTGTTACTTCAATAACGTTTGCAGCTCTGCCGTTGTGTTTGCTGAATAGCATTTAATCACATATTTTGTATCCCTTATTGTCACACGAAAATGTAATGTTGTTACAAATTCCAGGAAAAACAAACAACTTCTAAGTTTAACTATTTATTATAAGAGAGCAAAATATATATATTCTCTTGGCCAAGGCCTCCGTCCGGTCACAGAAATCACAGGCAATCTCCGGAAAGAGCCCCGAACCTCGCGTGACAATACATTTTATTACACAGGGCGTTGCCCGTACATTTATGATTGGTTGAGACTAGATGGAGAGTAACCTTGGTTTAGACTTTGGCTCTCTCTCGTTGGTGCGCAGACTTAGACAAAGTCTCTTGGAAACACGACCTTCCAATCAGCATTCAGCCGGTCGGCGAAGTCCCTCCCTACTCTATCCGCTATCCTAATAATTTGTTTTCGCTAAAGCTGCTTTGCAGACAGATAGTGGAATCCTCCATTTACACTGATTCCTAGTTATGCAGGGGCGTTGAGCACACACACGGCCAAGACCAGAGCCTCAATAATTCATTGTCTCTGCAGCGTCTGCACCTGGCTTTGCTACATTAGTATTGCAAGCTAAAAACTCTCATATGACTATTCCCTTCGTTTCCTATCCAATCCATCAAACCTTGGGATTGGTGACTTTGTCTATTTATTCTAATGTCATATCAACATAAAATGAGTACAATAAGCTTATAATGTAATAATAATAATCAGTATTTATAATTAGGGATGTCCCGATCACCTTTTTTTGCTCCCGATCCGATCATTTGATTTTGACAATCTGCCGATACCGATTTTTCCCGATCCGATCTTTATGCAATGCATTAAGAGAAAAAAAAGGTAACAGATAACGGCTGGTCATCCAACGCGATGAATTCAGCTATCTTGGCTGTTATTGTGTTGTCCTTTTCACTGTTCTGGGGCAGTTTCTCTTTCCTTTTGAAAGTCTCTGAAAGTGTCGGTTGTTTCAGTGCCGTTACCTGAGTGGCCGCTGTGTACTCGTTGTGTTGTTGTTGGTTTCTCAGGTGGCGTATTCAATTGGTCGTGTTGAACGTAGCTCTGTTCTTTCCACCACGCGGAACCTCCGCCTTTCAAACATTGCATCTGGCTGTTACACTGCCTTGGCTTTCAATTTTATAA
This sequence comes from Pseudochaenichthys georgianus, assembly GCF_902827115.2. NCBI lineage: Eukaryota > Metazoa > Chordata > Actinopteri > Perciformes > Channichthyidae > Pseudochaenichthys > Pseudochaenichthys georgianus. Next base: position 305,043 of record NC_047515.1, read on the forward strand.
TACTTCCAAACTCCTGACATTTTCTCTGTCTCGACTCCCGAGTCATCAGCTGAACGTAGCCTCTTGTTAGCTTACTGCTACTATTAGACACTGCGCCCACTCTGTTGCCAGATTTGAGAGAAATAAGCAACCAGGTCTATGAAAACAAGCCCAAAAGAAGCAACACATACATGATGTGTGTAATTTTAAACCAAAACTAAGGCCTCAGGATGACTTTAAGACGTGAACATGGTCATTTTTGTTTTGTAACATTAAATAAAATTATAAAAATATTTTATAAAAAAAAAAAAAAAAGAATCACGATCCCTGATTTTTTTCTCCTGATTCCGATCTTTTGAAAATCACGTGATCGGGGATCGGAGCCGATCACGACATCGGGACATCTCTATTTCTAATGTTATATAAAAATAGACTCCACAGTAACACATTATTTATACAATTAAACACATGCCACCTATATAATTGTTACGTTTTCTACTATTTTAATTTCTAATTATTTGCAATGCCCGTTTTTTTTCTGCTGATACTGTAATGAAATTTAGGATCAAATATGGGATAATACTTACAGTAAACAAGAAAAAAAATCGACCAGTCAAGCAAACTCAAATACACAATGTTGTCAATATGATATCACTCTCGCAAAAAAAAAAAGTGCAGTCGCGAAATAGGGATGGGTAACGAGCCCCGGTATTAAACGGGCCCCGGGGCTGAATTATTAAAGACCGTGGTACCATTAAGCTACGATGTTATCGGTCTTTTATATAAAAAATATGTATTATTGCTACACAAACATTATATTGCAGTTTTAGTGTCGCCAACTCTGTTTCTAATATGCAAAAAGACGATTATTTTTTGTATTTTCGATCTTCATTTTACCACATATTATACCTTTTATAATTAAATCAAATGTAGCCCTGTTTTGACTAATGATTTATATGTGTACACATACACGGATACAAGCGGCCGAGATGGGTTTTCTCCGCAGGGTGGCTGGTGTCTCCCTTAGGGATAAGGTGAGAAGTTCGGTCATCAGTAGGGTTGGGTACCGAGAACCGGTTCCGGTTAGGAACCGGTTCCAACATTTCGATTCCAACGGCATCATTTAGAAATGTGAATTTCGGTTCCGCTTTTCGATTCCTGAGGAGATGTTTCTCCCCGCTCTCCGTAGCCTCCTGTATGACTGCAGCGGGGCGGGAAATGTAGCGTTGTATCTACATTTCCTACAGTGTAACCTGAGACCAGGGCCGGCCCGTCGCACTGGCATTATAAATGTTCGCCTAGAGCGCCAGATCTGTGGAGGCGCTGCGCTGACAGCTCTGGGAGAAAAAATAAATGTTTTGACCGTTGGGGCTCATCCTAATTTTCGGACTTGATGTAACAACATTCATAATTAAGTAAATGTAACACCCTTTTCATCCCGGTTACACTTTTCATTTGCCCTGTACGATGGGCGCTGCAAGTGATGAAAATGGGGGATGTTGGCTTATCTGGCAACCGCAGCTCACAGCCAAAGTGCGCGTGAGCGAGGGAGAAAGGGAGGGTGCACTGGAACCGGCGCTGTTGTTATTAGCATCTGGTGCTAGCTGCTCTAACGGAAGAAGAAGAAGATGTTTCTACAATGATGTGGAGGAGAGTCCTCTCCGGTCAGACTGAGGCTGATAACTACAGCTCAGTGAGGTAAAGGACTCTGAGTGTTTAGATAGTTCACTTTAGTCCAAGTTATCTCAGACGTTTTGATCACAATTTATGTAAACACATATTTCCAAGGCACTCTTTTATAATTATTGGGATAAAACAGGTTTGAAATCATTCCAATGTATACTATAGGACAGTAAACCAGACATATCGTTTTAAACTGGAGAGATCAAAAAATATGCATAAATAAAATAGTAAAATAAGATGTGAATGAACAACAAAAATAAAATGCGTTACATGTAGGCTATTTGTTATTTAATTATTAAAATGTAAACCGATCTTTTTCATATGGGTGTTTAGAGTTGTACCCCCTAGATCTAGTCTCTAGTAATTCTGCGTGTGCACCAGATTGAAGCATTTTACTTCAAAATGTTCAAACATTTCTTCCCGGTATGCCTGAGAAGGCAGATATGCTTGTTTTTCTCAACAAGAACTGTTTTTAAAAGTTGGACTGTTGCACTGTTGTAGCTTCAGTGGTTCTCAGGTTAAAGTTACATAGCAGTGAATATAAACAGACTGATTAATGTGAATATTACTTTAAACTAACCTGTGTAAAAGTTTCTCGAATAAATGTAATTTTTTTGGTGGAAGAAGCATGTATCATTTTTTTACCCTGCCCCTCAAAGAATCGGAATCGAGAACCGTTAAGAACCGGAATCGAAAAGTAGAATCGGAATCGGAATCGTGGAAATTCAAACGATACCCAACCCTAGTCATCAGGGAGGGACTCGGAGTTGAGCCGCTCCTCCTTCGCGTCGAAAGGAGCCAGTTGAGGTGGTTCGGCACCTAGTTAGGATGCCACCTGGGCGCCTCCCTAGGGAGGTGTTCCAGGCACGTCCAGCTGGGAAGAGACCAAGGGGTAGACCTCGGACCAGGTGGAGGGATTATATCTCTTCGCTGGCCTGGGGGCGCCTTGGGATCCCCCAGTCAAAGCTGGTTGATGTCGCCAGGGAAAAGGAAGTCTGGGGCTCTCTGCTGGAACTGCTACCCACGCGACACGACCACGGATAAGCGGGAGAAGATGGATGGATGGATGTGTACACATATCACTTAAATGATTCAATACATCTTGTGTACTGAAGTATTCAAAAGTAAAAATGACATGTTTAATATAAATGATTTGCTGTGGCCAAATGTTTTCAATGCATTTACAGACCATTGTAACTCTCTGATACCACCCAATGAATGCACTGACTTGCTTGTAGAACCACGCTACACAAAGCAGATAGCAACACCTATACAAACTTAAGCATAGACATTTAAAAAAAGGGGCTACTGTATCGACATTTTAAAATTATATTTAAAGAAAAGGCCTTGACAAAACAGCAGGGCTCTATTTCAGTATTAACTATAGAAAAAAAGACAGCAACAGCTGAGATCAAATCTTTGCTGAGCCTAAGGATAATCATAAATAAATAACAGTGAAAATAAATATATTATTATATAATTGCAATTACAGCAGCATCCAACGGTCTCTAATCATAAAAAAACATAATACAAATAAATGTATTGCAATGCTCAAAACAGCAGCATCCAACAGTCTCTAAACCTTGGATATTACATATCACTGCATGCATGCACGGAGCAGCTGTTGCACGGAGAACATCATATCATTCTGTCTTGTATTACTTAACAACAAAAAAAAAAACCGGCTCGTTTGAGGGCGTGAGCCGGCTCCCGTCGTTCACTTAAAAGAGCGGCTCGTTCGCGACTGACACATCACTAACACACAGTGTTGTGCTAGTTACTGAAAACCAGTAACTAGTTACCATTACTAGTTACTTCATTTCAAAAAATGTCCTGGCTAGCAGTCCCTTGGTTAAAATCCAGCCGCTGTTGCTTAGGTGCAGGTGGAGGTGGAGTGGCGTCGGCTGAGTCTCTGTGGTCTTAGCTACTAGCTTCGTCCCAGCATGTTGTTTTTGCAGATGTTTTAAGAGATTTGAATAACTGGTTTGGGCAGTAGATAGGCTCTTTGACCAGCCAGGACACAACTTACATTTAACTAAAACGTTCTTTTCTTTGTGCTCGACAAAAGTGAAATAGTGAGAATATCTCCAGGTGGAGAAACTAGACTTGAGCTCCGCCGCCGCCATGATAGTCTTATTAGTAAACAACACAAACATGCCCACAGCCCGTCTCCGCATGTGACACAGGAAGTATTTAAGTATATTTACTCAAGTACTGTACTTAAGTACAGTTCTCATCTCTGTTCACCTGGCTATTGACTATATCAAAAAACTAACGGAGTAACGCACCATGTAGTAACGGTAACTGAGTTACTGAATTTAGAAAGTAATGCGTTAGAGTACTAGTTACTGCCAAAAATAACGGCGTTACAGTAACGCGTTACTTTGTAACTCGTTAGTTCCAACACTGCTAACACACATACACGGAGGAGATGGCGGAGAGAACGTCCTCCAAGGTGAGGTTCAACTTTACCCGTCTCGATGTGGACAATGCCCGTTACCAAAAGTGCAATAAGAGTTTAGCATGTAAGGGCGGTAACACGAGCAATTTGTCGAAACATTTAGCAAAAGTGCACCACATTCAGACGGAGAAATGCACCATTTTCGACTGTCTTTCTAGTAGCTCTGTAGCCGCATCCACGAGTAACTTTTCCACGTCAGGTGTTATGTATGCTAGCAGCAACACACAGAGTTAACTTAATTACTGTATACAAACATGGGTTAATGATTAGAGTTATTTATTTTGTTAAAGTTTCAGCTATTCTGTTTGCAATTCTGTCATCAGATTATTTAACCTGTTGAACCCCATCAAAAACGCATCATCTGCAGGAAACAGCGTCTGAGGGCTTCTTAATATTTAATAAACTATGAATGTTTCATATCCATGTAACGGGAAGAAACTCAGCTAACTGATGATATGAACCATTTTTAGCAAACAAAACACAAGACTAACGCTGAGCCTCTGAATTAGCCCTCAGCAAAAAAATGCTAACGCCGTTAGCACAGAACTCATTCATAAAACCCTTATTACTTAGTTTTCAGATTTCAGAGCGTAAGATAGGTTTCGCTTTAGGCAAATTGCGTGTGCATCAGTGGCGAGCCGTCAGGGCCCTTGTGAGGGCCTAAGATATTCTAAAAAATAATATTTGAAAACATTAAAAAACAAACATTTTTTTTTTAATATTTTTTTGTTGTTACATTTTTCATTAGTTTTAACAAAATAACTTGATTTAATTGTATTTAAAATAATATTTCCAAGGCAAGGCAAGGCAAGTTTATTTATATAGCACTTTTCGACGCAGGGTAATTCAAAGTGCTTTACAAAAAAGAAATGAAAGACATTAAGCATTAAAAAAGAAAAGCTAATAAAATAAACATTAAGGAAAAATACATGGATAAAAGTTACAGTGCAGTCTAAAATATGAATAGTTCAATTAAACATTACAAGAAAAAGTACATGGATAAAAGTTACAGTGCTAATAAAATAAACATTAAGGAAAAATACATGGATAAAGGTTACAGTGCAGTCTAAAATATGATTTAATTTAGACAGACTTTCTTCACCATATTTTGCTCGCATGACATCCACAATCGGACCCTCAGGAGGCTGTACACACCCCCTCCCCTGCTTTGCTTCCATAACAAAGTCTTTAAAGTGTTACCAAAACACTCCGTGTTACCAAAACACTATTTTTCATCCGTCGATGCCAGATATTCCAAATATCTCTGCTTTCGAGCAGTCCCTCTCATAAATGTCATGGAGTTTAATTACGTTTAGAAAAAGTACATGGATAAAAGTTACAGTGCAGTTTAAGATATGAAAAGTTCAATTAAAAGCAGCGACAAAAAGAAAAGTCTTCAGCCTGGATTTAAAAGTAGTAAGAGTTGCAGCGGACCTGCAGGTTTCTGGGAGTTTGTTCCAGATATTTGGAGCATAATAACTGAACGCTGCTTTACCATGTTTAGTTCTGACTCTGGGGACAGAAAGCTGACCAGTCCCTGAAGACCTGAGAGATCTGGATGGTTCATAGTTTAGCAGGAGGTCAGTAATGTATTTTGGGCCTAAACCATTCAGTGCTTTATAAACCAGCATCAATATTTTGAAATCTATTCTTTGACACACAGGAAGCCAGTGTAAAGACTTCAGAACAGGAGTGATGTGGTCCACTTTCTTAGTGTTAGTGAGGACTCGAGCAGCGGCGTTCTGAATCAGCTGCAGCTTTCTAATAGATTTTTTAGTGAGACCTGTGAAGACACCATTGCAGTAGTCGAGTCTACTGAAGATAAAGGCATGGACAAGTTTTTCCAAATCCTGCTGTGACATTAGTCTTTTAATCCTAGATATATTCTTTAGGTGATAGTAGGCTGATTTAGTAACTGTTTTAATGTGACTGTTGAAACTCAGGTCAGAGTCCATGACTACACCTAGATTCCTGGCTTTATCTGTTGGTTTGAACATTGCAGACTGAAGCTCAGCGCTAACTTTTAAACGTTCTGCCTTGACTCCAAAGACCATTACCTCAGTTTTATCTTTGTTTAATTGGAGAAAGTTCTGACACATCCAGTCATTGATTTGTTCAATGCACTTACTCAGTGTTTGAATTGGAGCATAGTCTCCTGGTGAAATTGTTACGTAAATTTGTGTGTCATCTGCATAGCTATGGTAACTTATTTTGTTGTTCTTCATTATCTGAGCCAGTGGTAGCATGTAGATGTTAAAGAGAAGAGGCCCCAAGATGGAGCCTTGAGGAACCCCACATGTCATATTTGTCAACTCAGATGTGTATTTACCTATAGAAACAAAGTTGTTTCTATCCTTTAAGTAGGATTTAAACCAATTTAGAACTGTTTCCGAAAGTCCCACCCAGTTTTCCAGTCGGTCTAGTAATATGCTGTGGTCAACAGTGTCAAACGCAGCACTGAGATCTAATAATACTAACACTGAAGTTCTGCCACTGTCTGTGTTTAAGTGGATGTCGTTAAAGACCTTTACAAGAGCAGTCTCAGTGCTGTGGTTTGGACGAAAGCCTGACTGGAACACATCGAAACAACCATTTAAATGCAAGAAATTACTCAACTGTTGAAAAACAACAAAGAAATAAATCCTTTGAATCTGCCTGTTCAGTTTCTGTTGGAATGTGAAGGGTTAAATGCCGTCTCTACGAGTTATGTGAAGACGGGAGGGCTTGTTGGTCCCTCTCTACATTCACAGAGTGCCCGCTATAGTAACTCAATGAGAGAGTAATGTCAAATGACAGTACAATTGACCAATCATATCTTCCCTCTAAATGGGCGGGCTTTATTTTCGCGGACTTTATGACAAGTTCCGCCCGCTGTGAGGTCTATGCAAGTGGTGCAGTGACGCGTCCTAAGTAAGCTTTGCTCGGATTCCTTCGACAGAAAGCAGTGGGATTTCTCCATAGGATTTTGGAAAATAGCTCGAAATAAGGTCTGTGGAAAACGAACCTGTTAGATAAATGCACGTTTTGTTCAGCCGGATAATATCCACATGTCTACTTTTATTATTTTCGAATCATAAATCTAATCGATAGATTTATGATCGATAGATTTATGATCGATAGATTTATAATTAGCATAAGTTCGTTCATGAAGGCTCACTTCAGTGATAGTGATGACATCGTTGCGAAATTATTAACCGAGTTATTTTCAAGATTGAGTTCCAATGATAAACTGGAGTGGCAAAGGATCAGCTGCATGACGCCGCCATCAAGTGCTTCATCCAAAAGGACAGGATGATGGACTTTGTGTTTAAGTGATTTGATCATCAAAGGTAGGCCTCCATCCATCCATCCATCTTCTCCCGCTTATCCGTGGTCGGGTCGCGGGGGTAGCAGTTCCAGCAGAGAGCCCCAAACTTTCTTTTCCCTGGCGACATCAACCAGCTCTGACTGGGGGATCCCAAGGCGCTCCCAGGCCAGCGAAGAGATATAATCCCTCCACCTGGTCCTAGGTCTACCCCTTGGTCTCTTCCCAGCTGGACGTGCCTGGAACACCTCCCTAGGGAGGCGCCCAGGTGGCATCCTAACTAGGTGCCCGAACCACCTCAACTGGCTTCTTTCGACGCGAAGGAGGAGCGGCTCAACTCCGAGTCCCTCCCTGATGACCGAACTTCTCACCTTATCTCTAAGGGAGACACCAGCCACCCGGCGGAGGAAACCCATCTCGGCCGCTTGTATCCGCGATCTCGTTCTTTCGGTCATGACCCATCCTTCATGACCATAGGTGAGGGTAGGAACGAAAATGGCCCGGTAGACAGAGAGCTTTGCCTTCTGGCTCAGCTCCCTTTTCGTCACAACGGTGCGGTAAAGCGACTGCAATACCGCTCCCGCTGCTCCGATTCTCCGGCCCATCTCACGCTCCATTGTTCCCTCACTCGAGAACAAGACCCCGAGATACTTGAACTCCTTCACTTGGGGTAAGGACTCATTCCCTACTTGGAGTGGACAGTCCATCGGTTTCCTGCTGAGAACCATGGCCTCAGATTTGGAGGTGCTGATCCTCATCCCAGCCGCTTCACACTCGGTTGCGAACCGATCCAGTGAGTGCTGAAGGTCGCAGACCGATGAAGCCATCAGAACCACATCATCTGCAAAAAGCAGTGGTGCAATCCTTAGTCCACCGAACTGCAGACCCCCCCCCCCACGACTACGCCTCGAAATCCGATCCATGTATATTACAAACAGAATTGGTGACAAAGCGCAGCCCTGGCGGAGGCCAACCCTCACCGGAAATGGGAGTACAGAGATTGGATGGCCCTGAGTAGAGACCCCCTCACCCCATACTCCCGCAGCACCTCCCACAGTAACTCCCTGGGAACCCGGTCATACGCCTTCTCCAAGTCTACAAAACACATGTAGACCGGATAAGCGTACTCCCAGGCCCCCTCCAGGATCCTTGCGAGAGTAAAAAGCTGATCCGTCGTTCCACGACCAGGACGGAATCCGCATTGTTCCTCCTCAATCTGAGGTTCGACAATCGGCCTGACCCTCCTTTCAAGTACCTTGGAGTAAACTTTCCCGGGGAGGCTGAGTAGTGTGATGCCTCTGTAATTGGCACACACCCTCTGATCCCCCTTTTTGAAAAGGGGGACCACCACCCCGGTCTGCCACTCCTTCGGTACTGTTTCCGACTTCCACGCAACGTTGATGAGACGTGTCAACCATGACAGTCCCTCAACACCCAGAGCCTTCAGCATTTCCGGGCGGATCTCATCCACCCCCGGGGCTTTGCCACTGTGGAGTTGTTTGACGACCTCAGTGACCTCCCCCCGGGAGATTGGTGTTGATCCCCCGTCATACTCCAGCTCTGCCTCTAACATAGAGGGCGGAGTTGTCGGGTTCAGGAGTTCCTCAAAGTGTTCCTTCCAACGCCCCAACACTCCATCAGTTGAGGTCAACAACGTCCCATCCTTACTGTACACAGCTTGGATGGTTCCCTGCTTCCCCCTCCTGAGGTGTCGGACAGTTTTCCAGAACAACTTTGGTGCCGCCCGAAAGTCCTTCTCCATGTCTTCTCCAAACTTCTCCCACACCCGCTGCTTTGCCTCGGCCACGGATGAGGCTGCTGCCCTTCGGGCCTGTCGGTACCTTGCAACTGCCTCGGGAGTCCCCCGGGATAACAAATCCCTGAAGGCCTCCTTCTTCAGTCGGACGGCTTCCCTGACCACCGGTGTCCACCAGGAGGTTCGAGGGTTACCGCCCCTTGAGGCACCTAGGACCTTGAGACCACAGCTCCCCACCGCGGCTTCGGCAATAGAGGCTTTGAACACCGACCACTCTGGTTCAATGTCCCCAACCTCCACAGGAATGCCCGAAAAGCTCCGCCGGAGGTGTGAGTTGAAGGCCTCCTGAACTTGGGCCTCCTCCAGACGTTCCCAGTTCACCCGAACTACACGTTTGGGCTTACCAGGTCTATCCAGAGGCTTCCCCCGCCACTCGACCCAACTCACCACCAGATGGTGATCAGTTGACAACTCCGCCCCTCTCTTTACCCGAGTGTCCAAAACATACGGCCTCAGGTCCGATGATACGATAACGAAATCGATCATGGACCTTCTGCCTAGGGTGCTCTGATACCACGTACACTTATGAGCATCCTTATGTTCGAACATGGTGTTTGTTATGGCCAATCCATGACTAGCACAGAAGTCCAGTAACAAACCACCACTCCGGTTCAGATCAGGGGGGCCGTTCCTCCCAATCACGCCACTCCAAGTGTCTTCATCATTGCCCACATGTGCGTTGAAGTCTCCCAGCAAGACTAAGGAGTCCCCTTCAGGAGCCCCATACAGGACTCTTTCCAGGGTCTCCAAGAAGGCCGAATACTCTGAACTGCTGTTGGGTGCATAAGCACACACAACAGTCAGAGTTTTCCCCCCCATAACCCGCAGGCGTAGGGAGGCGACCCTCTCGTCCACTGGGGTAAACTCCAACAACGAAGCACCTAACCGGGGATTTGTGAGTATCCCCACACCCGCCCGGCGCCTCACACCTTGAGCAACTCCGGAGAAGAATAGAGTCCAACCCCTATCCAGAAGTGAGGTTCCAGAGCCGACGCTGTGCGTAGAGGTGAGCCCAACCAGATCCAACTGGTACCGCTCCACCTCCCGCACAAGCTCCGGCTCCTTCCCCCCCAGAGAGGTGACGTTCCACGTCCCCAAAGCCAGCTTCTGCCGCCCGGGTCTGGTCCGTCGAGACCCTCCGCTTTCACTGCCACCCTTCTGGCAGCGCACCCGACCCCATCGATGTTTCCCGTAGGTGGTGGGCCCGCGGGACGGAGAAGCGGAGGTGTTGCCAACGTTGCCTTTTCGGGCTGGGCCCGGCCGGGCTCCGTGGCAAGCCCGGCCACCAGACGCTCGCCGACGAGACCTCCTTCTGGGCCTGGCTCCAGAAGGGGACCCCGGGCTTCCTCCGGGCCGGGTATCCTCACTTCCTGTGTCGTCTTTCATGAGGTCTTTTGAACCAATCTTAGTCTGGCCCCTTGCCTGAGACCAATTTGCCATGGGAGACCCTACCAGGAACACAAGGTTCCAGACAACACAGCCCCCAGGTTCATCAGGGCACACAAACCTCTCTACCACGGTAAGGTGCTGGTTCTTCAGAGAGGGTAGGCCTAAGTCATTTAAAATGTGGACCGCCGTGCCGACTTCATTCATTTGTAATTGTTACTTGGCTGTGGGTGCCCTGTCATGATAGGTGTTTATATAAATGGTGTTGTTTTGTGTGGTAGAGGGTCGCTGTCTTTGATGCGTTTTGCACCCCGGGCCGCTGTTTTGATATTCCGCTGAAGTATACGCTGTGACGTAATATCTCTTCTTTTGTTTCGAGGGAAGGGGGGCGGGGGGTCAGAGGGCCTAGGACCTAGGTATACAAGTCACAGCTCGCCACTGGTGTGCATTGCCCCCACTTCTCAATGGTAAGGTTGGTGTGTATGTGGAAATTCCCCTTTGATTTGATTGGCTCTAACAGTTCAAAAGAGATTAATTATCAAAATCGACCAATGGGTTCCCGAGAAACGGCAAAAACGCCCATTTCCACCCAAATGACCCCAGAGGTGGAGTTTATTTTTCTAAACCTCTCTAAAAAGGTCAACTGTCACTTGTTTTGCATCAATCTTGATACAGGGTACTTATTATATGTTGTACTTTGTATTCATAAAGCTTTTAGTCTACTAACCCATCATCCAAGGGTAGTTTTCACTATAAGTACAAAATAATATTTGGACGGACACTATAATTTACATTTTTTTACTATGTTCAATCTGAATTTTCTTTAAAATAAAAAACATCTATATTGATTCTGAATTTTCTACATCCAACTCACAGGTTTATCATTACTTTGAGAAAAAAGATTATTAATGTTCCCCTTTTAGAAGGGAAGATATGGTCATTTGTTCTGGGAATGTCATTTTCGAGCCTGAAACCTGAAAAACAGGCTTGGGGCAATACGATTTGTTAAAACATTGTTGTTTCTTTTGATGTAAAATATTATGTATTTAATTTAAATAAAAGGCAATGTTAGTTTTGTTCACAATTTGTTTAGTTAGTTTGCCTTATTTTTTACTCCAAAAGAACCGATAAAAGACTGGATCGATAAGCGGTAACGATAAAAGTAGTAGTACCGTTAAAACCTTAACAATACCCATCCCTATCGCGAAAGCTCTAAGGCAATCAGACATGGACAATCAAAAGGATCAGTGTAAGTGTCGAGAGTGTTGGGGTCGGGAGGGCTGATAATTTATTCCGGCAGATTACTCAGACCTACTAATTTACCTAACAGAAGTTATTGAGTCTATAAGTGTAATGCTTGGCTCAGATCCACCAAGTTCCCTACCTAAGTGTGAGTGTGGCAGTGTGCAATCTAGCAGGAGAGGAGAGCTCAGATGTCTTTTAAGTTGTCCCAGTCCAAAAGGTCTCTCTCTCTCTCTCTCTCTCTCTCTCTCTCTCTCTCTCTCTCTCTCTCTCTCTCTCTCTCTCTCTCTCTCTCTCTCTCTCTCTCTCTCTCTCTCTCTCGTGAATCATGCGGTATTTGTAAAACCTGTTTTGTTTGTTTGTGGAGTTATGGCAGGAAATTAGCTCCATAGGACTCTGACGTCTCGAGAGTGACGTCAGAGTCTAACTCAAGCCTTAATAAAATAAGTACCGATACTTAACATAGCAGAACAATTGTGGCGATGTTCAGCTTAATTGATTTAGCTAATACTACAGCTAGCTCCAGCCGGCGGCCGGATCTAGCCCCCGGCGGCCACCACTGGGATAATTGGGTCCCCTTTTAACATTTGCCCCCGTTTAGCATTATGGGCATCATAGCCATAGACTATAATATCGGGTTTGGACTGACAGCCCAGGAGCAAAGCGGAGGACCCGGAAAGGATCTCGGGCGGACGGCCCGGGGGCAAGGCAGAGTCCGCGGTGGGGGTCTCAGGTGGACGACCCGGGGGCAAGGCAGTGTGGACGCTGCGTTACAGCCGGAGACTCGCAACGGCGGTGGACTTTCACAGTGCCGCTGCACCGGACCCGCTGGAGCCTCGCAACGGCGGGTGTTTGCGGCGGTGGATGCGGTACCGACGCAGCAGCGCTGTGAAAGTCTACGGCCCACTGAAGGCTGAAGGCAGCAGCCCACCAACGGCAGCGGCCCACCGGGAAAAGTCCTGAATCTCCCGATGGCCAATCCAAGCCTGCTCACACACAAAAACCAAAATCATTTACAGACATATGTAAAAATCTCTCATACACACATGTGACACACACACATGTGACACCCACACACACACACACACACACACACACACACACACACACACACACACACACACACACACACACACACACACACACACACACACACACACACACACACACACACACACAGCGTTGCAGTCGGGCCGCTTCATAAGGAGTTTAACCGTGATACTTTTTTAAATCCTGTTTGTGTCCCCCCACTTTACAAATAGGCCTATGTTTATTATTATTTTGTACCGCAAGCCGTCATCGCCACGGAGGAGCACACAGCCTCTGTGAGCGAGCAAGACAGAGAGAGAGAGAGCACACCTTTATCTATTTAATATAGCCTAGTTGTAAACAATAAAGTAAAAAATCTTTCCAATGTGGAAAGTAGGACAGTAAAAAGAAAAAGAAAGAATGCTAACTAGGTAACATAAGATAAGAAAAAACAAGTTTATTGGTTGTGATCATATTCTAAAGATGTTTGGATTATTGAAAAGTATACAGCTCCCTTTCATCTGAGTGTTGAGCGCTGTATCTTTAAATTAATTTTGTGCTCAAAGTGCACCAGATTGATGCATTTAACTTCAACATTTAAAAAAAAAAACGATTCACCCCTGTTGCGATACAGTTCGATACGATTTGATTCAACATTATGCGATTCGGGGCGATACGATGCGATTCAACACGATGCAAAAATAATGATACTTGAATATGGTCAGGGTTGCTAAGTCTCACGCATCTGGCGTGTGACACTTGCTTTCACTCTCAATCTCATGCTCTCACGCTGCCCAAACTATTCCCACGCCAAAAACAAGATGAACCGGCGATCATTTTTGGTTGGTTATTTGCAATGTTGAGTTGACAGCTGCTCACGCTGTCGATCCACTCGAGTTAGAGTCAAAGAGATATGAGAGTGAGAGTGTGTTAATTAATACATTTGGCAGTTTGGAGTAAGTCTGTATATTTGTTTGTGTGTGTGTGTTTCATGTATGGCCTCTCACGATAATTAATTTTGTTGGATACATTTTCCCGGAAATTATTGCGATAAATGATAATATTGTCGGCACCGTTGTATGACCATTTTAGACCACTGACATAATGATAATATATAATAATAATTCAAGTACATCCTTTCAAACTGCTAGTCATCCTCATGTAAATGGCAATTTAGCGAGTTCATTTTAATGTATCGTACGATAAGTCAATTAATTGCTTATCGTGACAGGCACACAATAAAACAGTGGAAACAAACATGTTTGACTTTCATTAGTGAATGAAACTTTGTGCTCTTTATAGTCTGTGTCCAATATCGACAGACACTCGTGTGAGGCAGTCGCAATTTTTACAGGCTCCCACTACCTGTTAGCATCTGGCATCTGTTAGCATCTAGCTCTCCTGCTTACAAACATTTAGCCATCCCTGCTTATACAAGTAGTAGTTTTAGTTGTTTGCGGTCTACGGAGGCCTACTCCCACCTGTCGAGTACGGCCGTGCTGAGGTGGTTTTCCCCCGGAGACGTCGCGAAGAGACGGAGCGGCTCCAGCTGTTGCTGCCTGCGATCTGCGGAGGCCTGCTCCCACCTGTAGAGTATGGCTGTACTGAGGAGAGACGGAGTGGCTCCACGTTTCGGGCTTGGCCTGCTTCCACCGGGCGTGTGTTGCTGTGCGGAGGAGGATTTTACCACGGCTGGGGCCTGCTTTCCACCTGTCCTGGTTTTGCTGTTGCAGAGGCCTGCTTTCACCCCGGGGATACCACGGAGGGACTGGAGCGCTTCCACGCTGCTGCTTTCGCCTGTCCTTTGCTGCTGTACTGATTTGCTCCAGGAACATCACGGATGGTCTGGGAAAATGGCCCATATCGGGATTCTGCTGTGCCTGTTAACAGTTTTGGACAATGAGAAGAAAAAGCAACCTCTTAATCCAGATATTTTACCATGACTCGCGCATGCATGCATGTGCACGGTTGTGGCATGACCACCAAAACAGAAAGATATGAACACAAGATGTGTGCAATTTAGTTTCCTATCCATGTGAATATGATTTAAATAGGGGGGGACCTAACTTCCTCTAGGGGGGTCCGGGGGGCATCTTCCCCCGGGAAGATTTTTTTTTTTTAAATGTTGAATTTAAAAGCATCAATCTGGTGCACTTTGAGAGCAACACCCATATGATTATGAAACAGAACTGTAAGCAGATTTTCTATTTCTTTATGGATATTTTACAAATCACTTCCCTTTCAAACTGTATTCTTGTTTATTAATAACAACTTTGTTTGACTGTCATATAGTATTTTATACCTGTTTACTTTATTCTCTTATTTTTTTATAACTATAATGATCATATAAAGATGTGCCTTTACCTCACTGGTTGGAGAAAAAGCTTCTTATATTCGTTAGCATAGCTAGCTAACCAGATGCTAATAACAACAAAGTTATTGTCTGTATGATCAGTATGACAGATGAACAGATCACCACGGGGCTTTCAACTAAAGACACAGATACGCAAAAAACTGCGGCATGTGTACGGCTCCTTATGGGTACTGACATTTGTTTCCCGGCCCGGAGCGACGTCCTGGTGCTCTCCGGGAGCTCTAAACCCCTGTCGGACGAGAGATATACCACGTGATGACACGTTAGGCTCGTGTTGTGTTCAAGGACCTTGACCTTGGCCAGGAAAAACAGGCACTCGCTTGTTTAATTCTTTTGCGGTTTAGATTTCTTATTTTTTTTTTCTTTTTTGCGTGAGTTACCTCGAGGGCCGTATCAAATTGTCTTGCGGGCCGTATACGGCCCGGGTGCCGGAGGTTCCCCACCCCTGTTCTACAGGAACAAGTCCTGTTTCTCTTTTGAAGCCAGGAAAAGGCTAGTCACTGTGACCTTTTTACCTGTGCTGGACTGTGGTGATCTGGTCTATATGAATGCACCTGCCCATTGCCTGAACAAGTTAGATGCCGCCTATCACAGCGCACTGATATTTGTCACAAATTGTAAAGCACTTACTCATCACTGTACCCTGTATGCCAAGGCAGGTCTGCCTTCACTAACTGTACGGAGGCTCAGTACACGTTTATCTATAAAGCTTTGTTGGGTAAACTCCCGTATTATATCTGCTCTCTGATCACTCAGAGAGTTGCAAGCAGCTATTGTCTGAGATTGCATGATGTAGTCTTGTTAGATGTGCCAAGAGCAAGGACTGTCTTAGCTTTTATGTGCGCAGCGCCACTTGCTTGGAACAATCTTCAGCAGGAATTGAAACTGAGCAATCTCATTCCTCTGCATGTTTTTAAAGCTAGACTAAATGAAATGCTCGTTGATATTATGGGCACTTGTAAATGTCTATAACTATGTAAATGTATCCTGTAAATATAATGTATGATGTCCAGGGTTTGTACGGGTGCTTGAAATCCTTGAAAATGCTTGAAATTTGACGTGGTGTTTTCAAGGTTGGGAAAGTGCTTGAATTTTGGGAATGGTGCTTGAAATTGAGATAAAGTGCTTGAAAATGTAAATGCTTTACTTTTACAATAAATTGCTGTCTGACTGAATAGTTCGCTTTTTTGATTAAAAGAAAAGCATTGCTTCGCTTCTACATAAAACAGCTCCGCTGCATCTTCCCGCGCTATGCGCGCGACCTGCAAGTGTTTGTGTTACGTGTGACCTGGGCATTCTGATGAGAGATAGGTGACTGTGTGCCAGGAGGTTGCCGTTTCAACGAGCGTTAGCTAGCAGAAGACAAATACAAGCCATGGCTAAGACGAGGGTCAAGCCCACGAGTATCCTCCTGCAAAGTTTGCAACATAACGATGCGAGAGTCTGCGCTGACGAGCTATGAAAGGTACGCCGTAGTAGAGCATTTTAGATTAGGCTAAAGTTGCATGTTACGTTTGTTTAAGCTAACGTTAGCGAGCTGAATAGCGAACTCGATTGAGGGATAATAATAATTGCAGGGGACAATCATTTCAGAGGAGCGTACATATGTTATGTGCGTTACAGACGCCATCCTGTGGTCTTCAGAGGATGAAGCTCTAACGGCATTTCGTGTTATATATAGTCATGAAATATAATCTATTGATTCGACACAGAGCGATTTTGAAAGCGATGTATTTCTACTGGTAGTATGTTTCGTGCCTAAACCAAATGTGACTTGCTCTATCGAAATCAGTCACATTGACCCGAAGACACATTTTCGTTTGTATTACTGGTCTGGGGGAAGCTCGTGTGTGTGTGTGTGTGCGTGTGTGTGTGTGTGTGTGTGTGTGTGTGTGTGTGTGTGTGTGTGTGTGTGTGTGTGTGTGTGTGTGTGTGTGTGTGTATTTTTGCGTTTGTGCACTGGGGAAACACTCACAAGAAACACCGGCTGTTATGCCTGCTGTGACGTTACATTAGTCCGTTCTCTGCTTGTAATTATGCCGAAGCTTCAAAGTTGTATTTATCATCTGAATTTGCCGAAACAAGTTTAATATTCTGAAAGCGAAGACTTTGTTTATTTGAAAACATGAAAACAAACGGTATTTTATATAAAATTGAAGTTATACAAGTAAAACTACATTTAGCTTTAATCCCATGTATGAACACATGAACACAGTCTTCCTTTGAAGATGTATAAGTCAGGAGTCTTGAGTAGTCAACATTACCTAAAATCATTGGACACATTTGTAGATATTATTTTCCACTTGTTACCATTGTGAGGCTATTTTTATGCAGCTCTGCGTGATTTTGTGGCTACAATTCAGACTAATACACTACCAGAGGTGGAATAAGTACTCAGATATTGTACTTGAGTAAAAGTACAAGTACTCAGATATTGTACTTGAGTAAAGTAGAAGTACCAGAGTGTAGGAATACTCTGTCACAGTAAAAGTCCTGCATTCAAAATGTTCCTCAAGTAAAAGTAGAAAAGTATTCTCATCAAAATATAGTGAAAGACAGTAAAAGTAGTCGTTGTGCAGATTGGTCCATTTCAGAATAATATATATGATATGTTTTATAATGATTGATCATGAAAGTGTTCTCAAAGCTGGTGAAGGTGCAGCTAGTCTGAAGTACTTTGTAGACTGCAGGGTAGCTGGTGGATTTACTCCAGGTGGAACTAAAGTCTGATTCAACACTTGATTATATTTCACATCATTCCTCCAGATCTGTAAAGTAACTAAAGGGATTAAATACATGTAGTGGAGGAAAAGTACACCATTTACCTCTGACTATTGTAATCAATAATGTATTGAAAAGTTATTTGGCTGTTTGTTTTATATTGGCTCAGCCAGGTTATATGGGAGGCCCAGTCTATGTACAGATCACTAATTTTGGAAATATTAAACTTAGTTTTCCTTTCTTTAATTTTTCATCCTCGTGTAGAAGGCTATCACGAAACACACATGTGGTTGTTTATAGCATAAAGAACATCTGATTTAATGTGAGGTAGGGAAATAATAATTAGAGTATGCGTATATAAATATGTAATTTACAACAGCTGTAAGATGCTTGAAAAGCTGGAAAATGTACCTTGAAAAGTGCTTGAATTTGACTTTGGAAAAGGTGTAAGAACCCTGGATGTCCTTTATTGTTTTATGTTTCATGTGGAACCTATATGCTGAAGGTCTCCCTTGAAAAAGAGATCTATGATCTAAATGGGACCAATCTGATTAAATAAAGGTTTGAAATGAATTGTGTATTTGTATATATTGTATAAATCCTATATATATAAGGTCCCGCTGCTGACACGATGGCAGTCATTTAGTGCGCAAATGTGTAATTAAACCCATGATATGAAAATCTCCCTCCAGCCAGGTACCCAAAGTTGGCAACCCTGATTTGGTACGACAAAGGATTTTAGTTTTATTCCTTATATGCAGCAAATCATAAATTAACAAAAAAGTGCTTTACATATTTGGTTCTCTCTACTAGTACTGCACATCCCATCATGCTGTTTCTTTGTTTACCTTTTTTACCTTAAAAAACTCTCCAGAGTACAGTACAATTGTATAACACCTCACAGTTAAACAATTTAAGGATGCATTGCTCATGATTAACAATGTGCAAATAATAGCTACCATAGTGCAATGCCCATAGAACTGCCAGCCTGATGTGCTTAACACTCATTCATAGGCTAACTCACCAGTGAGCAGAAAGCAGTGGTTTATATATGAACAATACAAATCACATTTCACAAACAGGTATTTCATAACTGCTTACAATAAGGAAGACATTTAAACTATTATTGGCCGTCACAAGCTGCTGTAAACTAAACACCACTCTCTCTGACATAACACCTCACTGAGTGATTTAACTCATGTCTAACTTTCAGGTTTTTCTTTTGAAGAAAAATACAGTAGGCTACTGTTAAATTAGGCTGGGTCATAACTGGGAAGTGGGAGTGTCACATAAAGACAAAAGTGGCGTTCTGTAGCAGCACTGCAAATAGAATTAAAAATATATAATATCTGACTGTTGAAAAAACAAAACAAAAAACCCCACAAAAAACACAAGTGCACGCGTACTGTATATACCCCTTCCCCCCAGCCCACAACAGAAGCACCCCCCCAAACGGGATGCGCACAAGCCTCCCCACAACATTAACTGTCACATCACTAGTCATAACCAACTTACAACTACTTGGGTGTTCCCTAATGACATGTGACATGTTTTAAACTCAAATAAAGTGCACCGTATTAAGTAAGCTAATCATTGAGCCAGATAAACACAATCAAACAGCAAAAGATGCATATATCCAATCGTATTGAACAGTAAGACTGTTACGATATCTGAGAGGACCCAAACGCAGGACACGGCAGAGTGTTTTCACAAAAGGGTTTATTAGTGGACGAGGTGCGGGGAGTAGAATCCAGCTGGAGTGGCGAGGACCTGGCGGCTGGTGACGGGAATACGGCGGTTGGAGAATAATCCTGGAGGGCAAGAAAAGAAGGGGAGGGTGCACAGCTGATTGCAGCAGGTGAGTGGAGGTTGAGCCGGGAGCCAGGAGGGACAGCCACCACGCCCACACAAACAACACAGACAGGGGAGAAGAAACAAACACAAAGGATACTGCTGGAGGAGTACAGCCACCACAAAGACGGCATCAAACAATCACAAACGTAATGTCAAGGTGGCACATGTGTTTAATACTTCACAGCGACAGTAATCATAACCATGTAGATTTCAAAAGGTGCTTTCAAGTAGGGCTGTGCATCTTCACTGGTCTCACGATTCGATTACGATTATCCTGTCAACGATTCGATTCGGTTCGATATCCCGGTGCATCTCGATTCATACCAATGTGTTGCATCCTCAATTTTCTATATTACTGCACATGGCTTATTTTTCATCAATGCATACATGCAGTCAATACATATGAACTCTCTTTTTATTATTTAGAAAGTGCTTCAGAAATCAATAACATAAATGTCTTGACATTAATATATAAACCAAAATAAATGAATTGTATAGGTCTAGCCTCCGTGTGTGAAGTTGTTCCATCCTCAAAAACAAAAAGCTAATGCTTCTGCAGTCTAGCTGCAGCTTCTAGCCACGGCCTTCTGTTAAGAAAGGACACTGAATGTCCTGAATGAGGCATCACACACAGGACGTGAGTCTGAACACAGCAGACAACAGGAGTATTTACAACAGCATATACAAACTAAAATACTGCATGTGGGTGCACACTTACATTCTCTGTTTTACTGTTACATAAATCCAATGAATGAAAGATAAAATTAGCTTCATTATATCTCAGTGATTAAGTGAATAATAAAGTTTCTATCGGGTCACTATAAGCATGTCACTCATTATTTTCAGGGAGGGGGCGGGGCTTGGAGGAACGGAGAGGAGACGGTGATCGCGGAAGCTTTTTTCCTCCTGCCTTCACAAACTTTACACACGTATATATCATCTGAAAATTGGACATTCATACTCTGCAATCCAAGACTTAATTGAATCCACCAAAAACCTGACATGATTGTAACGCGATTATTTTTGAAAAACATAAATCCCTGTCTGTGTCTCTGAGCCGCAGCAACACGGAGTGATTCAGAGCGGGTCCTTCTGCTGTGGGTTCTGGACTGGTGTTCTTGTGTTGGTGGATAAAGCAGACTGCTCCGTGTTCGGTGTTGCTGTGCCGCTGTCACGTATGTTCCCTGATCTCTGCGTCACCGACCGATTTGATATTAAAGTGACAGAAAAAACGTTATAGTAAAGCCGCGGCCGGAAAATCAGGAAGCAACGTTACTACTCTATAACCGATTATCTTCCGTCACTGCATCGAGACCGAATCGTCCACGTCCGCATCCAACCTGATCTCACCAGAATGCGTGACTCCACCACGACTCCTTAACATCACAATGCGTGGTGGAGTCACGAACTTTGTTACATTTGTGTGTCGGCACCACGCAAACAACCCCAATGTAAAGTGAATGAGGCTCCTTTGTCGTGGTGCACACACGCATTTCTACAATGTCCCGCAGTGAGCTTTTATTCTATACAACGTTTTTTAAATCTACTTTATAGCGTGTAGTAACTCACGGGAGGCTTCTTTTATTTTATTTTTATTCATAATTATTTTTATTTTTCGTCAGAATGTAAAAATTACATTAGTTACGAATTTCGTTTTTTAAATCTACTTTATAGCGTGTAGTAACTCACGGGAGGCTTCTTTTATTTTATTTTTATTCATAATTATTTTTATTTTTCGTCAGAATGTAAAAATTACATTAGTTACGAATTTGTGTTCTCAAAAAACAGTGCATTGTGTGTAATGCAACTGTGATTTTTATTAAATTAGTTTGTTTTTAAGGAAGGCCAGAGCTTCAGCTGTGTCAAATAGATTGTTCCCTTTAGTTAACGTTATTTAAAAGATAATTATCATGTCTTGTATTACGAGCGTCCATTCCCATTGGATAACGGAGAATTTTACACCCGGAAGTAAGTAGCCTATTCTCCTTACTGTCGATTGATTTTACAGTGATATCTGCACTACTCATCGACTAAAAAACACCAAATTGTCCTTGTTAATTACACAACATTGATTGGTTTGAATTGTGTGCAATGCTTTTGTATTTTCCCCCTTCGATTCGGAGAAACAAATATTTTTTCGGAGTTTTTGGATGGCAGAAGACACTACACTACCCAGAATCCTCAGCTATCGTTTGGGACTACACCATGAACCCCGTGATCAGCCCTCAAGCTCTTTGATTGGTTGACCTCCAACTGCATTCCATATGAAAAAAAACATTTCGTAAAAGAGAAAATCATACTTTATTCAGCAGTGCTTGCTTTACTCTTTGATAGTCATCACATGAATGCATTGTAATAAATGGTTTGGCTGCATTAAATATTACACATCTGTCTTAGTTCTTTATTTATCTACAGAGATCGGGCATCAGCATAGACCGGAAACTATTCTTTTATCGTTCTGTTTTAATTTCACAATAAAGTTAGTAGTAATATTTTGTTTTGATATTATTGTTTTTTATTAACTACTAGACGACTGGGTCATGTTAAGACCATCTTTTTTTGGTTGCTATGGGTTTTTTCCATCGCTTTTGTGTTACAAATATCAAAACAATAACAAAATAATATTCGTCGTAAACTAAACCGGAAACAGCAGTATATTTTATTTTGTTAACACTGTAAACTTGACAGCCTTTTAACCTATGCTTTTAACCCAAACCACCTACTGGTTAAAGCACGTTATTACACGTTTAGAGTAATTGCAATGCAGGAAGATTGTGTTGCTTTTTAATGACTGTTTAAAATGCCTTTTTCTTAATGTCTTTCATTTTTGTAACGCACTTTTGAATGTGTTATATTTTATGAAAACATTCAAATATTAAGAGTACATACAAAATAGTGGGAAAGTAGAAGGTCAATTATATAAATATAGAATAGAAAATATCAAGAAGATACTCAAATGATATCTAGAGTAAAACAGTTTAGTGCCTGATAGGAGGATGTGCTAACTAATAAGGCTTTATTTAAAGAAATGTGCAGAATACGACAGTGTAATGGTGGAAGTATACACACATTGATAGATGTCTTGTAATGCACTGTTGATGAACCTGTGACCCAAGTTTGTCATTCATTGCATAACTACGCTATTGTGTATATGATATGTCAATAAACCTTAGAAAATCTTGAAATCTTGAAAGGGATGTGCAAAATAGCAATTATATACAGTCTTTAATGAACTATTAGAGAATAACGAGTAATGAATATGCTTTAAACGGATCTGCAGATAAATATTTAGTCTTCTCAAGCACCAACAATCAAATATCTCTCCTGATTGTTGGCACTTGACAATCACCTTCACTGAATTTCATTCAGGTGTAACTAAAGTCTGATTTAAGGCTTGTTTATATTTTACATCATTAATCCAAATCTGTAAAGTAACTAAAATAAATGTAGTGGAGTAAAAATACCAGGTTAACCTTAAAGAAAGCCCTCAGGATTATAAAAGACCACCATCACCCCAGCCACAAACGGTTCTGTCTGCTGCAGTCTGGCAGGCGGTACCACAGCATCCGGACTAAAACCACCAGACACAGAGACAGCTTCATCCCACAGGCCAGAAGACTATTAAACACCTGAACTTAGAAATAACATTCATCTGGCTGCTACTTAGAAATTATTTATCTAATATATCATATTCCAATCACTTGTATATAGACTCTTATTGCACTATTTCACAATTTTTTCTGTGTATCTGTTTTATTGCGTAGCACTGTTGGAGGAGCCTGTGACCTAAGGGGGGGAGGGGGGTAGGACACGTTCGATTCCTGTTTTGAATAGTGTGCCGTCGATGGGTTTCATTCCATTTCAAAGTCCTTTTGGACGCTCTGTGTGTAAACGTCGCGCATCCAATCACAGAGGTTGAGGACTGATCACGGGGTTTGTCAAGCTAAGCACATGGTGTAGTTCCAAACGATAGCTGAGGATTCTGGGTAGTGTAGTGTCTTCGGCTATCCTAAAACGCCGAAAAAATATTTGTTTCTCCGAATCGAAGGGGGAAAATACAAAAGCATTGCACACAATTCAAACCAATCAATGTTGTATAATTAACAAGGACAATTTGGTGTTTTTTAGTCGATGAGTAGTGCAGATATCACTGTAAAATCAATCGACAGTAAGGAGAATAGGCTACTTACTTCCGGGTGTAAAATTCTCCGTTATCCAATGGGAATGGACGCTCGTAATACAATACAGAGGACATGGTTAACTGAAGGGAACAATCTATTTGACACAGCTGAAGCTCTGGCCTTCCTTAAAAACTAACTAATTTAATAAAAATCACAGTTGCATTACACACAATGCACTGTTTTTTGAGAACACAAATTCGTAACTAATGTAATTTTACATTCTGACGAAAAATTTAAATTATTATGAATACAAATAAAATAAAAGAAGCCTCCCGTGAGTTACTACAAGCTATAAAGTAGATTTTAAAAACGTTGTATAGAATAAAAGCTCCCTGAAGGACGTTGTAGAAATGCGTGTGTGCACCACGACAAAGGAGCCTCATTCACTTTACATTGGGGTTGTTTGCGTGGTGCCGACACGCAAATGTAACAAAGTTCGTGACACCACCACGCATTGTGATGTTAAGGAGTCGTGGTGTCGTCACGCATTCTGGTGAGATCAGGTTGTCCGCATCGCAATGCATCGTAGAAACGATTATTTTCAACACCCCTACTTTCAAGTCATAACAGTAAAACCTTATAGATAACGGATGTGTAAAGCAAAACAGTAGAAGCCTGCAACCGCAAACCATAGATAGACAACTTTACTGGAAGAAGGCACCCTGGGAAATGTGGTCTTTATGGCTAACAACAATGGCTAAAGCATATCGGCTAAACAGTGTCCGGAGCTACAACTTTTTTAATGTTCTTCTCAACAAAGACATACAGCAATGCCGGATCTTCAAACCTGTGTATCTGTCCTCCGGGTAGGGTGATGCGTTGCGTCGCCGGGTAGAGAAGTTCAAACTTAATGTTCGGGGAGGAATGAAGCTCCTTCTTCACTTTGGCAAGTGGCCCGTTTACTAGCCACCGTTGGGGTGAAATCGGGGAAGAATAGACTCCTCCTCCCCATAAATAAGAGAGGAGAGGCTCCCCTCGCCGGGCGCAGAATCTGGTTCCGAACTTGAAACACGGATAACAAGAGGATGGGGGGTTCCCCATCTTAGGGCCTGATGCGTATTTAGTTTTGATATTATTATAGAGTAATTGCAATGCAGGTAGATTGTGTTGCTTTTTAATGACTGTTCAACATGCCTTTTTCTTAATGTCTTTCATTTTTGTAAAGCACTTTTGAATGTGTTATATTTTATGAAAACATTTAAATATTAAGAGTACATACAAAATAGGAGGAAAGTAGAAGGTCAATGATAGAATATATATATATATAATATATATATATATATAGAATAGAACATATCAAGAAGATACTGTAAATGATATATAGAATAAAACAGTTTAGTGCCGAATGTACAAAGATATTAATAGGAGGATTTGCAAAACAGACAAACTAATTAGGCTTTATTTAAACATTAAATAATACTTTATGTTAAGGTCTTCTTTTGAATGTAAGCAAAAAGCTTTGGGGGTATCTGCTAAATATTAAGCCTGACAAACTACTTAGCGTTTAATATATTGCATGGTTTGTTTTGAGACTTGACAATCAACTTTCCTGCAATGTTAACTATGTTGAAGCACTTATTTTAACCGATATTATACATATTTATTATACTCTTATAAGATGTATGTAGATAGAATAAGAAATATGCAGAATATGACAGTTTAATGGTGGAGGTACACACATATTGATAGATGTCTTGTTGAGGAACGTATGACCCAAGTGTGTCATCATTGCATAACTACACCGTAGTTGTGTGTATGATATGTCAATAATCATTTGGAAATCTTGAAAGGAATGTGCAAAATAGTCATTTTATACAGTTTTTGATGAACGATTGTAGAATAACGACTAATGAATATGCTTTATAGGGATCTGCAGATACATTTTTAGTCTTCTCAAGCACCAACTATCAAATATCTCTCCTGATTGTTGGCACTTGCATCATCTTCCCTGAATGTTACTCAGGTGTAACTAAAGTCTGCTTTAAGGGTTGTTTATATTTCACATCATTAATCAGAATCTGTAAAGTAACTAAAATAAATGTAGTGGAGTAAAAATACCAGGTTAACCTTAAAGAAAGCCCTCAGGATTATAAAAGACCCCATCACCCCAGCCACAAACTGTTCTGTCTGCTGCCGTCTGGCAGGCGGTACCACAGCTTCTGGACTAAAACCACCAGACAGTTTCACAGGCCATAAGACTATTAAACACCTGAACTTTGAAACAACGTCCATAACATTCATCTGGCTGCTGCTTAGAAATTATTTGTCAAATATATCATATTCCAATGATATATAGACTCTTAATGCACTATTTCACTTTATACTATTTTACTTTTTGTACTTACTTGCACTATTTTTTCTGTGTATCTGTTTTATTGTGTTGCACTGTTGGAGGACGCTGCGACCTAAGGGGGGCGGGGGGTAGGACACGTTTCATTCCTCTTTTGAATAGTGTGCCGTCGATGGGATTCATTCCATTTCAAAGTGCTGTTTGACACTCGTGTACTTCACGCACTGCCACTCCAACATCCAATCACAGAGCTTGAGGACTAATCACAGGGTTTGTCAAGCAAAGCACATGGTGTAGTCCCAAATGATAGCTGAGGATTCTTGGTATTGTAGTGTCTTCTGCCATCCTAAAATCAGAAAAAATATTTGTTTCTCCGAATTGAAGGTGAAAATTACAAAAGCATTTGACACAATTTAAACCAATCAATGTTGTGTAATCAACAATGATAATCTGGTGTTTTTGAGTTGAGGAGTAGTGCAGATATCACTGTAAAATCAATCGACAGTAAAGAGAATACTTACTTCCAGGTGTAAAATCCTCCGTTCAATGGGAATGGACGCTCACATTGCCTTTAAATGCCGCCGACATGGACCGATGCGGTGCTTCCCTGAGCGTCAAATACCGCCGCCGATGGGAATACATTGCAATCAGTTGAAAGTAGTGCTGGGGGGAAACGATTATTTCTAAAACGATTAATCGTGCGATTATTTGATCGATTAGTCGACTAATCTAACGATTATTTTTCTGTTGTTCAATTCATAAAAAACGTAATGTAAAAAAAACGTAATGTAAAACCATTTTTTTTCACGATACTGTGTCTCAGGGGATCTTAATATTTAAGAACCTATTAATGTGTTATACCAGATTAACGGAAATAATCTCAGCTAACTGACGATACAAACCATGTTTACCAAAACAAAACACAAGTCTCATAAGAAGCATCTAAATGACCCATGAGCGAAAAATGCTAACGGACATTGGCACAGAACTCAAGATAAAAGTACCCTTATTACTTATCGTAGCTGCACATACAAGATATCCGATTAAAGCTGAGACTCCACAGATTATGTAGGTATATAGTATCATCACTGAGTGATCCGGATTCGCGACAGGGGAAGCAAATACAGTCATCACAACACGTACCTTTACAGAGCTTCTAGGGAGATCGTCTCACCACCGTAGCTGTCAATCTGATCAAAAGACGTGTTCAATGGCATTAAAATGAGAAAAAACGCGGCTGAATCGGTTAATCCATAGGTTTTTAACGTCTATGTATAAAAAAATGATTGAATTTATAATCCATAATTCCATTTTTATGTAAAGATCGGAGAGCAAATGCTAGCTGCTAATGGTAGCCACCACAGCTAGCTGCCGCTTTAAATGTTCCAACATAGCCGTTGTGCTTGTGTGATATGCCAACTCCATTTGGCAAAGACTGCAAATGACAATATCTTTGCGTTTTGGACTAACTTTAAAATATGCCCATGCTTTTGAAGACCTAGGGCGAGATGTTTTCGTTTGAGGGCTTCGTGCGCAATCCTGTGAGGAGGAGGTGGTAGCCGTTTCAGTCTCCACTGTGTTTGAAGTGAGATTGCGAACTGCTTGTTGCTTTGTTTACACACCCACGTGTGTGTAGCGACGCGTCGACGCGGAAATATGTCGTCGACGATATTTTGAAGTCAAAGAGCTTTCAACTAGTGCTGTAGCGTCCGCTTATGAAGCTGAAGGAGACTCTGCGCGTCACAGAACTTGTCCTGAAGCAGAGCCGGGATGATGGTGTAGAAGGCAGAGCTGAAGTCCACAAACAGGATCCTGGCGTAGGTACCTGCTCTGTCCAGGGGCCTCATTTAAAAACGGATATCCGCTCAAAAAATGGCGTACACCAGTTTCTACGCAATGTTTGCGATTTATAAAATACTAACTTCACGGGGAAATGTGCGGTCCTCCACGCAAACTCTAACCCATCCGTACGCACGAAGCATAACAACGGGAGAGGTGAGAAACTGCGACACCGTTGGCAGAAGGAAACATTTGAGAGAAATATGTGGAAAAAATACCATATATATATATATATCATATATGAATTCATTTTCAAACATTGATTAAAGCCAATCTTAAAATGATTTAACAAATGCCTGTTTGAGACTCGTCAGTGCACACAAAAACATAACTTGGAGAAATAAATAAATACGGATATGTTATTTAAAACCACCTCGAATATGTTGTGTTAATGTTATGAAATGTTTTCTCATAAATGATGCGGTGAGCATGAGGACAGAATTACGTCTAATCTGACGCCGTTTTGCATTTCTATAGGTTGTAGATACGAGCATGGTTTTATATTAGGGCTGTGCATCTTCACTGGTCTCACGATTCGATTCGATTACGATTATCCTGTCAACGATTCGATTCGGTTCGATATCCCGGTGCATCACGGTGCATCACGATTCATACCAATGCGTTGCATCCTCAATTTTCTATATTACTGCACATGGCTTATTTTTCATCAATGCATACATGCAGTAAATACATATGAACTCTCTTTTTATTATTTAGAAAGTGCTTCAGAAATCAATTACATAAATGTCTTGACATTAATTTATAAACCAAAATAAATGAATTGTATAGGTCTAGCCTCCGTGTGTGAAGTTGTTCCATTCTCAATGTCCTGAATGTGGCATCACACACAGGACTTGAGTCTGAACACAGCAGACAACAGGAGTATTTACAACAGCATATACAAACAAAAATACTGCATGTGGGTGCACACTCACATTCTTACTGTTACATACATCCCATGAATGTATGAGATTAAATTAGCTTAATTATATCTCAGTGATTAAGTGAATAACAACGTTTCTATCGGGTCACTATCAGCCTGTCACTCATTATTTTCAGGGAGGGGGCGGGGCTTGGAGGAACGGAGAGGAGACGGTGATCGCGGAAGCTTTTTTCCTCCTGCCTTCACAAACTTTACACACGTATATATCGTCTGCAAATTGCTAGAGGACATTCATACTTTGCAATCCAAGACTTAATTAAATCCACCAAAAACCTGACATGATTGTAACGCGATTATTTTTGAAAAACATAAATCCCTCCCTGTGTCTCTGAGCCGCAGCGACATGCACGGAGTGATTCAGAGCGGGTCCTGCTGTTGTCGGTTCTGGACTGGTGTTCTTGTGTTGGTGGATAAAGCAGACTGCTCCGTGTTGCTGTGCCGCTGTCACGTATGTTCCCTGATCTCTGCGTCACCGACCGATTTGATATTAAAGTGACAGAAAAAACGTTATAGTAAAGCCGCGGCCGGAAAATCAGGAAGCAACGTTACTACTCTATAACCGATTATCTTCCGTCACTGCATCGAGACCGAATCGTCCACGTCCGCATCGCAATGCATCGTAGAAACGATTATTTTCAACACCCCTATTTTATATACTATCACTTTTAATCGTGTTTTGTGCCGTTTGCCAAGACTTGATAAGTCGCTCGTAAAACACAGGAGGTATGGAAACTAAGAACACCATATGTGGTCAATTGTACAGCTAATATAACACAACACATTAGTTGTGTTTCCTTTAACTGGTGGATTATGGATATATAGTTGCTGATTGACAGCTGGGACACAAACCACCAAATACAAAACAATAATTCAGATCCAGTCATCATGACTCCACTCCGATGACGATCCGACCTCCATGCTGCTACTCTGGTTCAAACTGCATCCACCAAACAATATGATTTATCTCGACCCCCCCATCGGAAAATGTCTGTACCTATTTTTTTGCTTTGTACTACGTAAGCAACCTTCCAAGGCGTTATAAATGAGGCCCCAGGTGCTGAAGGAGGAAGTGAAGAGCCACGTTGACAGCATCATATACCGACCTGTTGGCTCTGTAGGCAAACTGCAGGGGGCCAGGAGGGGGTCAGTGATGGTTTTAAGGTGGGACAAGGTGCTCAAAGGACTTCATAACCATGGAGGTCAGGGCGACGGGTCTGTAGTCCTTTAATCCTGTGGTCCTTGTTTTCTTCGGTACCAGGACGATGGTGGAGTTTTTAAAAATGTATGTGAACACTGGGGACAACTGATCAGCACAGTGCTCCAGGATGGAGGGGGAGATCGGGTTACACTGGAAGCTACAGACTAAGAATCAGCACAGACATCAACTTTTTTTTTTTAAATATATCCTGCTTACTTGAAGTAAACGGTTATTTTGTGTTTTTCTTGTAAATTATTGAGTGTTCTTGCATTTTAATGTGGGAGTTTTTTTCTACCTCTGGACTGTGGGAAACAGTATTCCGATCTTTCTGTGTGTACAAACATATATTGAGATTGACAATAAAGTTGACTTTGAGGGCTGAAATAGTTCGTTTTTTATAGATATGGCCCTATAATATATTGTTCAAACATAGTTAAGTGAACAAGTGTTGAGCAATGCGTGTCAGGTGATGGTGCTTAGTGATTGGTTAAGAGATCTATAAAGTGAAGATGACTGCAGTTCACAAGGTTTTATGCATACATACTAAGCAGAGAAATATATAAAGAAAAACTAACTGCAGGACAAATTATAAAATCTATTAAATATACAAACAGCTGGGTGCTTTATTGATTAAAAATAAGCACAATGAAACAATAGTGTGCAGAATAAAACAGTGGCATGTGAACATTATTAATTGATAAGGAAAGAATGTTTAACTTGCATGATTTTCTACCTTCACAAACGTGATTCCACATTTCCATTCCATGGGTCCGGCTGATTGAAATTGACCCAGTGCCAGAGTCTGGACCTCTGCAGGGGCACACCACTATTTGATTGAGTATTTTTAATGTCATGTAATTTACACAATTATCTCATGTTTCTTTGCATGTCTAGATCCACCTGACCCTGAGCAGAAATACCATCAGTCAGATCAGGTCTTATGCCTTCGCTGACCTCCAGGACCTCCATGCTCTCCACCTAGACGCCAACCGCCTCACCACCCTGGATGACTCCCACTTTCAGGGCCTTGTGAACCTGCGGCACCTCATCCTGGCCAACAACCAGCTGCACAGCATATCTGAGGGAGCCTTTCAGGTACTGTAACGGAATTCACTTCATCAACAATGTCACTCTCAAAATGCATGACACCAAAACAAAACATCTTGAAACTGATGGTTCTCCTTTTTTTCATTCAAATAAACACACATATGTTATGCCTAAACTGCTATAAAACAATTGCACTACTATTGCTGCTCTGCTTTGAACCACCAACTATAACTGCATCATGAATGAGTTTGTTTGTTCACGCAGTGGTGAAAAAATACTAAATTCTTATTTTAAGGTAAATGTAGACATTCAAGAAAGAAAAATAGTGCACAACAAACGTTTTTATATTGTATATGGGCAACGTTTAAACAATCTCAATTAAGGTACTAACACCAAAAAACCTTTTCTGAAAACAACAGTGAAACACTCACTGGGTAAGTGTTAGGAGATTTAAATGATAACTTGGCCGCATTTCCAAATCCCCCCGCGTCCCTAAACATAGCTGTTATCTTACATGAAGGGAATCCAGAGCATACACTTAACCGTTTAACAATAATCCACTTTAATGGTAATGTACAATGCAATGCAATCAATACAGTACAAATTACATACAGTTCTGTGGGATCCCACATTTACCTGATACTCACATGAGCCAGCCAGCCAGCCAGCCAGCCAGCCAGCCAGAGGAGAAAGAGGACGAGCACACAACGGGGTAACTCCTGACCTTCCCCCTCTTCCTTTGTCTTCAAAAAACCACATGTTAGCAGGCCCAAAACCAGCCCAGTTTTCTACACAAATCATTTTCAAGCTTCTTCACAGTTTGCATGAATACATACAAATATTTCCTTACAATTCCCTCTTTTGCACTCTTAAAAAAGAGAGTGCAATTTACACAAGGCACTTGCAAAAAACTGCATCCTTGTCTGCTGAGTCTCCATACTTTTTATTCTCAGTGTCCACAGTGAAGGGCACTCCGTCCAGGCTCTCGTTGCAGATGACGCAGCGGAAGCAACCGGGGCGGTAAGACTTCCCCAGGGCCTGCAT
Source organism: Pseudochaenichthys georgianus (assembly GCF_902827115.2). NCBI lineage: Eukaryota > Metazoa > Chordata > Actinopteri > Perciformes > Channichthyidae > Pseudochaenichthys > Pseudochaenichthys georgianus. Next base: position 337,434 of record NC_047515.1, read on the forward strand.
GTCCATGATTAGATGTCCACCTGCGTTGCACTTGTCTGCAGACTGCTGGAACCCAGAGTACAGAAAGTCCTCTTCACAGAAAACCCTTCCTGCGTCATAGTAGAACGCCTTCCCTCTCAGCCTTCGACTACAGGCACTGCAGGTGAAGCAGCTGTCATGGTAGAGGCTGCCCATAGCTTGGCAGGCCTGGCTGGCTCCATACACCGTCTTGTTGCACTTAACACACACTCCTGTTTCAGCGGAGAGTGGAGTCCCCTGTGCCATCCTGGCTTGCCGTGTCTTTGTCCCCTCTGATCCGCTGACGGCGGCTTCCGAGTCGATGCTGAATAGATGTCCTCCCGATCTTCCTTCTCCGGTCCGATGATGATGCCTCCCGGGACGACTGCTGGATGGATGATGGATGTCCTCGAGGTCCTTCTCCTCCAATCCGCTGATGACAGCATCCGAGTCGACCTCCATGACGAGAGCCAGATCTGTCCTGATGTCGTCTAGGGTCCTCGCAGGTGTTTTCCCCCGCCGCACACTGGCTCCGCACAGTGGTACCAGTTGTCCCCCTTTCCTTGTAGGCGGACGGCATGGGATGTCCTCTGGGTCACTCGGTCGGGGCCGGAGAGCCTGGGGTTGACAGTCAGCCTCCTGCGTCTCGGGTCCCTCTTTCGGCGTCAGCAACCTGTGTGGAGAAATCTGATACAAATCCCTCAAGCCTACGCTCCGGGCTCTGGGGCCCTCGGCTGTTTGACCCACCAGTGCGTGGCAACTTGGAGCCTGTTGGTGGGGTGTCTTACAACAACCGACATCGGTGCACAGATTTTCTAAATTAATTGTGCAGCTTCAGAATCTTAATACTTGGACTGTGCCAACTAAATAAGAACCCCAACATCTTTAGGTAAACTAAATAACATATTTCAATAGCTCTGAATTTCTGACAAGCATCTGTATTTATTTAAATGAAATCCCTGAGATCCCATTAAAAATCTAAAAATATGATTTGAACGGCTAATGTTTCTGGTAAAGAAACACACTAATCTTATGGATTCAAAAACAACCAAAATCACAATACTAACAAAGTGAATGGCTTCCTGGTGATACTGCTTCTACCCGTCAGTTCTTAGATATTATCCTACTAAAAAATGAATACAAAATTCCAACAAACTGTCATCAAATGTCTTTCTATTACAAATGTAGATGAAATGTATATCCCCATAATGACCTAAACAATAAAGTCTATGGCTCTTACTTCTTTACCAGGCTAGTTACATGATGTTGTCTGTTGAAACATTACTCACCGGTCAGCCTCTCCAGTATTCCATTCTGGACTTACATCTCTCTGGCAGCCCCTTGGCCACGGATTCTCTATCTGTGTTACCTGCTATAACTCAATCAATATTAGAGACATGTCAACATTCATCAAACAGTGTGTTATCCCCAAATATGGAGCAGGTCAATTCTAAAACTGTCAATCAGTGGTCAGATTGAACAATCGAGTTGGGCAGCAGGTTCCTTTCAGTCCCTAAATGAAAAATGTACATTGTAAAGTTTACACTCCCCCTTTTTTACACATTCTCTCATGTGTAAACAAAAACATGTATGGGAAGAAAACCTTCAGGTCATAATGGATTATAAGACAATACCAAACATTTTTCCCAGTAAACACTTGAGAGTGTTTCTCTCCATCATTCAGTCCTAAAAGAAACAGAATTCCAAATTTCATAGTTTGAGTTTCACATTCTTCAAACCGCCACCTCCTGTGGGAGTGAAACATCATGAAGCAGATTAGATACGGTTTCCCCTTTTGTGCAATGTTAGGAAACCTCTCATTTCACACATTATTATCACACAAAAATAATGTGTTAGTCCAAAACATGCTTGATTAGTCATCGTTTTAAATCATGCAGTTGCACTGATCAGGTGCAGACATACACTCACTCACACTCACACTGTCAGGTTGTAAAGTCAGGTTTGGTCAGGTTCACCGCAGAGTCAGTCATTGACAGTGCCTTCCCAAGTTACCCTGTCGGTCAGTTGGTCTCAGTCTTTTTGGCCATGTGTCGTGCTCTGCAGAGACTATGATGTTCCAGCACAGGCCAGCATCCTCCGTCTATACAAATCTGTATATATGGAGCGCCATCATTTATTAATTCACAATTACAACTATAATGTTCAAGATATCTCCAACCCCTCCTTGCTGTTTCCCACATTCCCTGAAAAGTGTCTAGCCAAAAAAAGGTCACTTCCTTATTGTACTATTACTATTACTGCAATTCATTCACACCTAATTAGTATTCAAATGACTAATAGATCTATTTCAGAAACATGTGTACCTCACTATCTTGTGTCAAAACATTACTAGGATCTGTAAAGATCTGCTATTTATTCCATAACTCATTCTATCAATTTATCTTCAATTCTGGTGCACTTAAAGAACAATGTTACCCTCTTTAACAGTGCGTGGAACTCTGGGTGTCTGAACATGAAACCAGTACCTCAAATCGAAATACTATATTTTGTTTAGAACCAGCTTTCCCTTCAACATGACCTATATAAATAAATATTTATCTGATCTTATAGAGCTGTTACTAAAACTCTCCCTTTGAACTGATCAATACTGTAACAAATTAAAACACTGCCAAATTCACACACGAATAAAAAGTCCAGTGCATACTTCCTTCATGCCCCCCCCCCTTTTTTTATCAGTGTGTATTAGACTGATTTTCCACTTCCCTTTAATAGTTCCCCTCTTTTCCGCTATTTTTATTTACCACTTGACTAATTTATGGTCCATACATCTTCTTATCTTCACTTATTTATCAAGTCAATTCAAGTTCTTTACAATACATTAGTAGATACCTTGTGGAGTCTTCACAATAACTAATCCCCTCTAGGATATGCAATCCATTCATCTTCAAGCAGATACTATTTATTTATGTTTTGTTCACGATAACAATGGTATAACAACCACATGTCATCAATTCTGGTCCACCTAAAAACCAATGTTAAACTCTTTAGCAGTGTGTGGAACCCTGGATGTCCGAACATGCAACCATTAATCCCTCCTTTATCAAGGATTTAAAAACAGAAGTCATTTCATATTTCCTATGGTAATAACTATGCTACAATGGTGAAATCAATTATTTAGATTGGAATACGATATCTGGCTTGGCACCAGCTCTCCCTTTAACATTATCCATACAGATAAAGATTTGTCTTATAGGAGTGGTTCCTAAAACTATCCCACTACTTTATTCACACGTGAATAAAAATGTCAAAGAATATTTTGTTAACCTGATGAAAAGATTGAAGAATATGGTTGTACTCTGAACCCTCAGTGTGTTCTCATTTTACTCTAATAGTCTACTGCTATTTTTAATTTAATAAATCTTTCTGTCTTTACGTATTTATGCTTTAAATGTGCGTTTTGTGAATAAGTGTGTTTATGTGTAAACTCACTCATTCCCGTTTTCCTTTTCTCCTCCTCTGGTTTTCTCAAGCCGTGACCCCGGCCTCCTCACTTCTAATCGACCATGCCAACTCCTCTGATTCTGTGTTCTCTTCAGTCCATCAGCTGTAACTTCATCCGCTGTCAGCCATTGGCCCAGTTACATCTGCATGCCTCATCATGCTAATGTTCTTGCACTGCTTCGCATTTAATCTCCTCCTTTACAGTCTCCCTGCTGTTTTTATGGAGGGCGGATTCTGCTCTCATGTCCCACACTTTGCGCCTGTGCTCAGCTTGGAACTTCATGGTCCCGTCTGAGGGACTGATGAGCGTAGATCTCTGCCTGTCAGCATGCTGTTTGGTTCTGGATGCCACAGGTGGAGATAGTTCTGGCTGCAGTCTTGTTGTTGTTGTTTCAGCTCTGGTTCTCTGTCTGTTCGATGGAGAAGGAGGAGTCGCCTGTTGGGTTAGGTCTTTTGTCTGCTTGGAGGGTCGGGATCGTAGCCTTTTCTAACTCAGAGGGGGAGTCCAGGTCTCGGGACGCATTACCTATAAAAAATCTAGCACACTGAGGTTAAAGAAATCCAACCCTTTCCACTCTGACTCTTTGTAATCATACTATCTGTCTTAATTGTTAAATGCCATCTAAACAACCTAATTGATGTCTACTAATGATATCACAAAAACTCACTCTAAAAATTGTCTCATCCATTGCTACATATGTACCCAACATAACTCTTTCAGGAAACCATTTTCTCCTATACATTGAAAAACGTACATGTTTCCAGCATCACATATTCCACACACTACGAAAGAACATCTACATATTTTCTCCAATATTTTAAGCTAGTTTCTATAGCAAGATTATCATGTGTGACATAATAATCAGATGTCTTGTTTGCTAACCAAGAATATTAAACTTTAAAATCTCTTTTGACCAGTTGAAGTCCTGCTTACTTCATCCTTAAACTCTTCTTTAATTTGAAACCAAAAAAGGTCTTCCTTCTCCACCATGATCCTATCTCTATATCAAAGTCCAGACAAACTGATGATTTATCTTCAGAAACCATGAGGAATGACTCATAAAACACTATTCTCCCTTACTTCAGTTCTAAATCAAATGAGCCAGACAGGAAACCCCCTTTAACCACTTGAAATTGTTTATCTAAGTTGTGTTGCAAGCAGGTTAGATCTGTAATGAATTAAAATCAATATTTAAAGACGCAATATAAGTTAAATATATTGTTACGGTAATTACTGTTTTATTGTGAAGGCCTCTCTGGCGAACAGCGGCCTTTGGCTTTTATTTTGAAAGGCCGTTCCGGAACAGCGAGTCCGATTCCTAGAAACACGGCAAGTTGACAATCGTTCTAATGCATTAACTATAGTCGTGAAAGAGACAAGGAGGGGGAAGGCGTGTGGAAGCAAGCAATGAACTGAAAATGCCACCAATCCTGTTTTAACGTGATGGCGAACATTGAAAACCGAAGCGGGCATAAGCACCTCTGTCATAACTGACAAGCGTTCAAAAACCTTTCTGCTTATCCCTTATGCTACTACTTTTTGTTTTATTCATAACCTAAAAATACAATTGTGATGAATAGCTTGCTTTTGTATCATTACATTTACCAACATAAAACAAGGTCTGTACTAATCAACAATGACAACCTACAGACAGCTCATTCATTTAAATATACGCAATATATTGACTTCGATTTTATTTATCTGACTTAATTAACGTGCTTCCCCCCCTTTCAGCCACTAGATGGCAGCAGCAGAGCATAAATGAGCTTCACTCTTCTGAGCGAATGTCTGATTATCACAGTCAATCGGTCACACAGGTTTATTCAGGTAAAAATCACACAGATTTATTCCCCGTACAGTTTGTCCGGCTTGATAACGTGCTACATATGTCGTCACGCAGGACTCTCTGCCTACTTTGCGATCAACGTTATGTTTACGTCAGCCTTTCAAATTAATTTTTACAGACAAGGGAAACGGGAGCCGGTCTCGTCACAATGTAGGTGACGTTAGCGCTCTCTCCCAAGGATTTAACAGATAACAGTCCACTGACACTTTCGCTTATTCGGTCTCAGACTGCTATTTTACCCCCAGTTTTAAACGGCGGCTCGATCTGAAAATATCGAGCGTCCAGGTTTCGTCGTGTGGGACTCACACCTCACAGCCCACGAACTGCACCGCTCCCACGCCACTTCAGGACTAAACTACCTGAAGATCCACGCTAAACTGCTTTAATTTCTCGTCACGCAGGACTCTCTATACCTTGCGATCAACGTTCACGTGTTATATATAACTTTCCTAACATGGTAAAAAATATGCATTGGATACTCCATTCAAACTTCAAAAACACTCTGAAACGCCTACAGACAATCCTACAGTTTCGTTACCTCCATTGTAGTGGCGCAGGGCCCTGCTATTGTCCGAGGCGTCTAAAAGTGCTTGTTCCCGACCCAGTGTGGTCGTCTGAATCCTTCCACAGCTCATGTTTATTCGGCGTCGAGATCACCATTTGTTAGGAGATTTAAATGATAACTTGGCCGCATTTCCAAATCCCCCTGCGTCCCTAAACATAGCTGTTATCTTACATGAAGGGAATCCAGAGCATACACTTAACCGTTAAACAATAATCCACTTTAATGGTAATATACAATGCAATGCAATCAAGTACAATCAATACAGTACAAATTACATACAGTTCTGTGGGATCCCACATTTACCTGATACTCACGTGAGCCAGCCAGCCAGCCAGCCAGCCAGAGGAGAAAGAGGGCGAGCACACAACGGGGTTCCTGTCTAAATACCTCGCTGACCGGAGGAGTTATCTGCGCCTCCCTTCCAGACCAGTGATTGGCTGCCCAAATTATCATCAACACCCCACATCAGGGATGACTGTATGTTAACTCCTGACCTTCCCCCTCTTCCTTTGTCCTCAAAAAACCACATGTTAGCAGGCCCAAAACCAGCCCAGTTTTCTACACAAATCATTTTCAAGCTTCTTCACAGTTTGCATGAATACATACAAATATTTCCTTACATAAGTCACTCTATTTCAGATTCTATTGACATTGACTGAAAGAAGGGCAATTCCTCTGATATAGTAAATATCTGTGAACAAGTAAACTTGAAACGCTTCTATTATTGACATGTATACCTATAATATGTGGTGTCTGTGCATTTCAGATGAAAGCAAACAACAAAAGCATTATTTTTAACTGGTTTATGAGTTTTTATTTTTAAATATTAATGAGAATGCCCTTGGTAAAAGTAATAAGTGTGGTGCCAATATGAAAAATGAATTCCCCAAATGTAATTATTTTAAATCAGTCTGTCTGCCTTTTCGAAAAAAGATTCTCAGTTTAAAAAAGGTAATTTCAAGCATTTCACATCAGTAGTGAGGGTCAAGTGCTATGTGAGAATGGCAACACATTTCTGGATCTGACTCAACAGAACAGTCAGCCTGCCTGCTCTGTCCTTAGAAAAACAACTGTTAGCCTTTTCATTAAATGATGCTGTCCTTTCTCTGTAAAAGTTCTGTGTTGCAAAGCACAAGTGTCCCCTCTGGACGGACTCTCTGACCTCTGCAGGACTCAAATTCAGTTTGTTTTACAATACAAAAAAATAGGTGATAACACAAAATAAAAATGTGCTATCAAGTCGAAGTCATTCCTAAATCAGACTTTTACCTTTTAATTAAAAAATCACACATTTCTTAAAGTTTGAACATTTTAACCAGCACACAACTCAAGTACACAACGCAAAAATGTTACATGTTATATGCTTCTTACACTGGTTGATCCAAGCTAAAACTGAGCTAAAGCATTTTCAGGCATTTCTCTTGAAAGGAAATTAGAGGGAATATTTTGAGTGGACAACATTGATAATGACAATGATCTCAATCCATCCAACCTTTGATTACTCCTTTTATCTAATTTTCTTTCTCAACCTGTACAAATAATACTTTTGTTAATTGCTGAATTGCACAGCTGCAAAACTTTATGTGTGTGTCGTTATTATAATAAGCCCAACTAAATTTGAATCGGACCTTGGGATTACCGCCAGCCAGCGGCCGTAATCCGTAAAAGCGCTCCGGAATCTTTTATTATACTCAAAGCCTCTGCCTCTGTCCCTTCCTGCAGGACTTCTCGGAGACACTCGAGGATTTGGATTTAAGCTACAACAACCTAGTGGACATCCCCTGGGACACCATCGCCCTGCTGGTCAGCGTTAACACCCTCAGCCTCGACCATAACCTCATAGAGAGCGTCCCAGAAGGAATCTTCTCCAACCTGCATAAACTGGCCAGGTCAGGGTCTTTTGATCAAACTTTACAGCATCAGCAGCCAGCGTGGGAAAAGGCCAAGCATTAACTTAAGCTTTCTACTGGAAATCCAACTAGAAGTGTCTATTGAGAGCATCTTCCTGCTTCCTTTTGCCTCTAAATTCAACGTTATTCTTTATGCTATGCGTTGCCTAAGAATTCTACAGTTCCACAGGAACATTTTGGTCTTTAAGTAAATAAGTAAATAAAATACTGTAACCATTGTCTAGTTGAGTAATCAGTAAAGTGTGTGTGTATAGGTGTGTTAAAATGTGCAACAAACAAAACAGCAGCTGTGTTTGAAAGAAGAGGGACACTCCAGTGTGGGATGGTGTTGGGCCTTAATCTAAACCAGGGGTGCCCAACCTTTTTTGAACCGAGAGCTACTTTTAAAGTTGCCAGTGTGCCGAGATCTACCAGTCCAAATAGAGAGGCGTAGCCATTCCTGACAGCCTACTACCAGGTAAATACACACTTCTACTTGTATAAAACTGACCTTTGTACGATGAATACTCCATAAAATACTGCAGATCCTTTATCTTACCTCTTTCTAATCTACACACATACAAGTATTTAACTGAAGCTACACAACAGTGTTGTTGATACAGAGTTGGAGTTTATTCACACGTCACTACAGTGGGTAATGTTTTGAAGAAGCATTGAACAGTGCTGCCACATATGACACAGGAAAAAAAGAAAAGACTCTGAACCCTTTCTTTGCCATTATATAAAAATAGTGTTGCTACAAAAGTATAAATTAGGCTTACTAATAAGACGACTCAGATCTGAAGCTACACAGGAATCTTCTGCCAAAGTACAATAAAAAAGACACAATAGAATCAAACCCTTTTTTTGTGCATTTTAGTAGAGTATAAAAAGAAATACCTTTAAAATAGGATGCAAGCAACTCTAGTTTCTTAACCTGAATTGATAATAGACTATAATTAATTTAAGTTTGAATTCTTATACCATTTTGTACAATAATTATAATGAATAAGTTCAACTAACTAAAACTTACAGCTGATTAATAACGGTATCTAACTTGAGTTTTTATTATATCAAAAACCTGTTGAAATGCTACTGTTATTTTTACTGTCCCCCAAAAGCGCGTCGGCAGCCTCCAGGAATGCTTCTTTCACAACTTCGCCGTCTTTGAAAGACTTCATGTGTTTCGCAAGAACGTGACTGACACGATAAGATGCTCTGGTAGCAGCCTTGCTCTTGTTGTTGGGCCTGGTGAAAATGGACTGCTGTGCATTTAGCTGTCCTTTCAGGCCCCTCCCCTTTTGGGAGCGTAGGGCAGAATTAGGAGGGAATTCCGTCTTGTAGCGTTTGTGCACTGTTTTGAAATGCCGCTCCTAAATAACCCTTCTTCGATAAAGCCACGCTCGCATTGCAGATGAGACAGATGGACTTTGAATTCGAATAGATACAAAAATAATCATCCTCCCACTCGGAGTGAAAATTATATGGCTTCTGCCATAATTGCGTTCTATATCGTATAAGGCTTCGCCCTCTAAGGCTATCGCTATTGGGTAATCCCACTGCATGTGTGTTGCACTGACAGACTTAATCCACGCCCACCTATGACGTGGGCCCCACCTCCGGCCTTACTTCTGTATAAATAAGAAGTAGGCCCTACAATCTGTTCCCACTTTTCTTCAGCACTCCGTTGCAGAAGCTTTGTCAGGCAAAACAAGTTCTTTTCAGAGCTACTTACTAAAAAGCAAACATTCCTACTAAAAAGCTTTGTTTTTCTGGTAAGATGGAGACTGGGCAGGAAAGTCAAGGTTGCGTCAGGGATTGCCTTGCATGCGGGTCGGGCTACATTATGAGCTTTGACAGGCACTCACAGTGTGAGTCCTGCCTGGGAATAGAGCATGCGAACGCTCCTCTCACTCCCGGGGTATCATGCTCACATTGTGCCCCTCTCCCTCTGGCCCTCAGACAGCTCGCTGCTGCTGCTGCTGCGGCCGAGGATGATTAGCCCGTCCAGGAGGTGTACTCCGTGGACAAAGCCATTGATTTCCTGGATCCGAATGGCGGGCACGAGTCGGACTACTACGTCCCTTCATTCATGGATCACCAGGTGATTCCCCCATCATCTCTTCCCCAGATATGGGGCCCGGTCTAGGTCTGGCGTATGATCCAGTGATCCCTATCTCCGCCACCACGGCTCTGCCGTCGATTGGCGGAATTCTCCTGGAACTCCCGGAGATTATCTCTAAGGCGGCCGTCTGGAGAAATCTCCCCGTTCCCCTAGCTCAGGAGAGCTCGCCTCCGGATGATATGTCCGGGGTGTTCTCCCAGGTACACAGGGTCAGGAGTGACCCGATCTGGCCACGCTTCTCGGCCCTTAGGAAGTACCAAGAGGGGGCGACGGGGGACACTGGGGCAATGAAGGCTCCGGTAGGAACATACGTTCCCCTCACGAGAGTGGAGGGGTTCACGGATGTGGGGTTTCCGACCGTGCCTCCTCTAGAGCCGAACCTCACGGCGTTATTTGGGGCTAAGCAGGCCAGCACGGTTACCGGACGGCAACCCATGTTGGCTGCCCCCAAAGATCGGTTTGTCGCCCAGCAGACCGACCGCATACACCAGTGTGCGTTCCAGGCGTCAGTGGCGGCGAACAACATAGCGTTGCTGTCCAACTCCATGGTGGAAATGTCCAAGCAGTCGAAGACCATGTCCTCAGTGGAGGCTGAGGAGATAGGTAAGGCGGCCAGTAATGCACTTACCCTGTGCGCTTCAGTCGCAGTCTCGCAGGCACGGATTGCGGCGTGGACAACGCAGGTCCACCGGTACCTCTGGCTACAGCAGGGGGCTATACCAGAAGGTGCAGGAAAGGATCTACTAGAGGCTCCAATCAGTCCGGACGGACTGTTTGGTCCCCAGTTCCACACCATGGTGGAGGCTATGAAGTCAGCGGCAGAACAGGCAGACGACATAAGGTGTTACGCTAGCTGGCTTCAGGACAAACGTCCTCAGCGGCAGCAGGTACTGCAACGACAGCACCCGCAACAGTCTCAGCGGGGGCATCGCGGGCAGCGGCGAGATCAGCAACGGCGTCAGAATCGCCCTTCGGCAGCTGCAGGGGCCCCGTCCCAGGTCTCCGCTCCTCCGCCACAGAGACAGGATCTGCAGGCGACGAGTCGGAGAGGTACGAAGAACCCCCGCTCCTGGTCTGCTCCTCCGAGAGAACCTTCCGAGGAAGCAGATCCGAAGATTACTCTTTGGTGGGGTTATGTGGGAAGAGAGAATTGTGAATAAAAATGATTCAAATTCCAACAGTGTGTCTGTAGCAACTGTGTCTCACATGTCCCCCACACTAGTCAGGCCGGCTGCCATTAATATATTGGTTAATAGGCAGCAGGACTTGCTGCATAACCCATCTGTTTTTAATTTGTCGGTTAACAGACTTGTGCTTGGCTCACCGTTTGAGCCGGCTGTTTCTAATCTGTCGGTTAGCAAGCAGCAAGGCTCGCTGTATAAGCCTGCGGTATTTAACCAGTCGGTTAATAGACAGCAGGGCTTGACATTTAAATTGACTGCTTCTATCCTTTTGGGTAGCAAGCAGCGCAGTTTTTCCTCTGTCCTAGTTGTGCCTACACACAGTCGTAATACACCTAGCGCGGCTATTACGCATGGGGTGAATAGCACTGCACACACCTCCGCGAGTTGGAGCGTGAACACGCCTCAGGGTCCTGTTTATGAGCCTTCTCCTAAACAGAGACATGATGAGAGTCGGTGTGAGATGCAGCATGTGGAGACCCCTTCACAGCCCTTTTGGGCGGGGCCCCCGTTGGGTTGCTTCACAGGCAACGGCGGCAACGGCTCTGGCATGGCTTGTCACCATGACTACCGCAGCACAACAAGAACAGGTACGCCCGCTCTCAGAGCGGTGCTCAGAGTGGAGGCGACTATGTTTAATGGACGGATGGATGAGCAGGCTGATCAGCAGAGGGTACTCTCTGCAATTTACCTTACCCCCCGCAGTTCGAGGGGATTCAGGAAACACTCCTGTCATCCCAAGAACAGTGTCTTGCGCTCCAGTCAGAGCTGCAGGAACTCCTGTTAAAGAGAGCAATTTCCAGGGTTCCTCAAGGGGAAGAAAATCAGGGGTTTTACTCCGGTTATTTTCTTATCCCGAAAAAGACCGGGGGGATGAAACCCATCCTAGATCTGTCAGCATTCAACAGGGCAATAATGAAAAGACCTTTTCATATGCTGACAATCAAACAGGTAATGGAGTGTGTGCACCAGGGAGATTGGTGCACTTCCATAAACCTGAAGGATTCCTACTTCCACATAACCATCATCCCAAAACACAGGAAATTCCTGCGTTTCTCATTCCATGGAATATCGTACCAGTTCAATCGACTGCCGTTCGGATATTCCCTGGCTCCACGCACTTTTTCAAAGTGTGTGGAGTCGCCACACAGAGGAGGGATGAGAGTGTTATTTTATCTGGACGACCTGCTGTTGCTGGCTCGCTCCAGGGAGGAAGCTGCTTTACAGACGGTACAACTCGTATCTCATCCGTCAAGCCTGGGTTTCATCATCAATTGGAAGAAGAGCTGTCCTCTTCCCTCCCAGATTATTATTTATCTGGGAGTGGAATTCAACTCAGCCCGCATGAGAGCACAACTCTCACAGCGGAGAGTGGAGAATCTGACAGCTCTCCTCAGGCGTGTCACACCCCGCAGAGTGGTGACAGCCCTCTCCGTGATGCAGCTGTTGGGCATGATGTCAGCTGGTCACGTGGTGATTCCCCTGTGTCTCTTTCACATGAGGAGACTACCGAGGTGGTTTATTCGTCTGTGCATCGACCCTGTGCGTCAGAGGAGACGCATGGTGTACATTCCTCCGTCCGTGGGTTTATATCTGACCTACTGGAAAAATATCCACCTCCTGTCAGTGGGGGTTCCCCTCGGCAGAGTGACGTCACACACCTCGGTGTTCACAGACGCATCTCTCTCAGGGTGGAGAGGAACGTGCATGTCGCAGGCAGTGGGGGGACAGTGGCCGCCGCACATGTCCCTTCATATAAACGCGCTGGAATTACTCGCCGTATGGAGAGTAATCCAGCACTTGTGGATTCGAACAGCCTACATAAATCGTCAGGGAGGTGTACGATCAGCGCAGCATCGTACACCTCTGATCGTACACCGCTGATCGTACACTGCTCTGTCAGAGCATTGTATATTCCCGGCGAGTTGAACAGAGGGGCAGACCTCATGTCCAGAGGAGGTCCTCGACAAGGGGACTGGAGCCTCCACCCCGAGCTGGTCTCCCAGGTGTGGAGCAGGTTCGGGAGAGCGGAGGTGGATCTGTTCGCTGCACGCGAGAACGCGCAATGTGCTCTCTGGTTCTCCCTGAGAAGGCAGGATCACCCCCCCCCCCTGGGGGTGGACGCGTTCGCACACAGACCTTGGCCCAGGGTGTTATTGTACGCTTTCCCACCAGTCCCTCTGATCCCTCGGTTCCTGGACCGAGTGCAGGAAGAGCGACTGATATCAGTCTTAATAGCCCCGTAGCACACGGGAGCGTCCTGGTTTCCATGCATACAGCGGATGCTGTCAGGGAGTCCGTGGGAAATTCCGTGGGGCAGGGATGCTCTCTCCCAGGTGGAGGGAGCGATCAGCTGTCACCCAGTGTTAGGCCAACGTTTGTGGGCATGGCGCCTGAACGGGAACACTTAGAGGGGCTCGGCCTCTCTCAAGATGTTGTGAGGACTATTCAGGGATCAAGGGCTGCGTCCACCAGAGCATCCTACACAGCCAAATGGACAGCGTTCCAGCGTTGGTGTGTCGGGAAAAGCCTGGACCCCGTTACGTGCCCCCTGCCTCACGTGCTGTCATTCCTCCAGCTGTTGCTGGACAGGAATTGGCTTATAGCACGGTCAAAACATATGCAGCTGCCATTTCATCTTGCCACGTAGGTTTTGGTGTCAACACAGTGTTTAGTCACCCTCTGACAAAACGTTTTTTACGAGGAGTACAGAGACTCAGACCTGTGTCACACGCTTTGGCGCCTCAATGGGATTTGGCTTTGGTGTTACGCGCGCTGAGTAAAGCTCCATTTGAACCTTTTGATCAGGTCCCCCTAAAGTTCTTGTCAGCCAAAGTAGCTCTGCTCTTGGCTCTGACATCAGCTAAAAGGGTGAGTGATTTGTCTGCCCTCTCTGTGGCTCCGTCATGTATCCAGATCCAAGGAGATGGCAGCTCAGCTGTTTTGCGCCCTAACCCGGCTTTTATGCCAAAGGTTGTCACAAGCTCTTTTAGATCGAGAGTAAGAACCCTGTTCTGGCTGCCTTACACTGGCTCCCTATAGAACACAGGATAGAATTTAAAATTCTTCTTCTCGCCTACAAAGCCCTTAATGGGCAGGCGCCATCTTACCTTAAAGAACTCATTATACCCTACTGTACTACTAGGGCATTGCGTTCCAAGAATGCAGGGTTGTTGGTTGTTCCTAGAATCTCTAAAAGTACAATGGGAGCCAGAGCCTTTTCTTATCAAGCTCCACATTTGTGGAATCAGCTTCCAGTTTGTGTTCGGGCGGCAGACACCCTATCCGTTTTTAAGAGTGCGCTTAAGACCTTCCTTTTTGATAAAGCTTATAGTTAGGGCTGATTAGATTCAGCCCCTAGTTTTGCTGATATAGGCTTAGTTTGTCGGGGGACATCTTACTTCTTCCTTCTCTCTGTCTATACCCGTGTACACTCATGTTCCGATTAACCCAGCTTCCCCAAATGTCTTTCTTTTTGGTGTCTATATACGCTGGGATCCGGAGTCATGGATGATCCTGCGGTCCTGTGTCCTGGATCGCGAGCGCTGGATCTTGAGTCGTGGCTGTGGTCCTGGATCATAGGTCCTGGATGGATATCCTCGTGGATTCATCTTCCTATTATACACACATGCATTTCCAAACATTTGGACTACCTATGTTGCAAATGTATTATCTTTTCAATTTACACACGGCATCTATTGCACGTCTGTCCGTCCTGGGAGAGGGATCCCTCCTCTGTTGCTCTCCCTGAGGTTTCTCCCATTTTTCCCTTTAAACTGGGTTTTATTTGGAAGTTTTTCCTTGTACGATGTGAGGGTCTAAGGACAGAGGGTGTCGTATTGTCATACTGATATTCTGTACACACTGTGAAGACCACTGAGACAAATGTAACATTTGTGATATTGGGCTATATAAATAAACATTGATTGATTGATTGATTGATGGCTTCTTTCCTCCTGCTCACACATCAGAGGAAGAAGCCACATCTCATCTCCTCTGTCCCGTGCGCGTGCTGTCATGCTATATTGCACGCACGGCTGCTTTGCGCTGGTCCCAGCGTCTGTTTGTGCATTACAGAGAGCGCTCAATAAGGCAGCCTGTCTGCACAGCGCCTGTCACACTGGTTGTGTGAGGCTGTGTCACAGGCGTATGTCTCCTCTGGGGTGGATCCCCCGGAGAACATAAAGTGCACAGCACCAGAGGAATGTCAACCTCTACGGCGTTGCATGGAGGAATGACAGTGGAAGACATTTGCACTGCTGCATCTTGGTCTTCTCCCTGTTCTTTTATTCGTTTTTATTTGAGGGATGTCTCCCATACCTCTCTGACACACTCTGTACTGAATATCCTGCCAGAATGAGTAATGTCGGGGTCTCAATTGCGTGCCCTCTCTCCTGCCTGTTGGCACGTAGAGAGCTGCCCTTTCCCCCCCCCCCCTTTGATCGTTTTTTAACAAGTGAGACTTTGATCTCTACTTTTTATAAACGACAGGTAGCCTATTAAGCCTACCTCCGTTCCCTGATGGAGAATATTCATTTTTTAATGCTATATTCCATGGGAATGTGATGCTCCATTACGCATGGCGAAATGGACATGGGTTATTAATTGAGTGTGTTTTGTGCTTCTGGTAACGGACGGACCAGTGGGGCGTAGACTACATCCTGCTTCGCCCTTAACCTAATAGCGATAGCCTTAGAGGGCGAAGCCTTATACGAAATAGGATGGGGTTACGTACTGTAACCCAGTTTCTATGAGTATAGGCGCAGCCCTCTAAGGTTCGGGCCCCACTGGCTACGCGAATAGCTGAAGAAAAGCTGTTTGTGTGGGAGCAGATTGTAGGGCCTACTTCCTATTTATACGGAAGTGAGGCCGGAAGTGGGGCCCACGTCATAGGTGGGCGTGGATTAAGTCTGTCAGTGATGCACACGTGCAGTGGGATTACCCAATAGCGATAGCCTTAGAGGGCTGCGCCTATACTCATAGAAACTGGGTGACAGTACATAACTACAGGTCTTGTGTGTGTGCACTGTCACTCCTGTTGACACAGACAACGTCAGCAAAATAGTGCCCACTGCCCACCAGCCACGCCCCGACACATGGGGTCACGCCGGCCAATCACAAAGCTTTGATGCATTCAAGTGCATTATTCTGGCACAGGAAGATTATGTTATAGGACATTAACCTCTTAAGCCCCACGGACCCGAGTTCCGAAAATGCTATATATGTAGCAACAGTGTTATATCTGAAGTGTCATTCATGAAACCATTAACATTCCATACCCATCTGACCAGAGGAAACTTTGCTAACTGACGATACGAAAAAAAAATAAGTTTTTCGAAAAAGAAGTCTCACAAGAAGCCTCTAAATGAGCCCATGGCAAAAACGGGCAATTGCTATATCTGCTCATAACTCAAAAAAACGATCATTTATAATTCATACTTTCTGCACAAACAACACATATTCTGAAAGCTGAGATTCCACAGATTCCATGTATACACCCCATCACAGCAGGCACAACATTAACCGAGCTAGCAGCCAGAACATAGCAAGTAAACAATATCAGTTTTCAAATCCATGACAATAATTAGGTCTTACCTTGGCTGTTTTGTGATCGAAAGTTGTGTTCAAAGGAATAAAAAGGCTGCTCAAGGTTAATCCAATGTCTCTTGTCACTTTAAAATGATTAGGTCCAACGATTAACAGTCCGTGGCTTCAGCTGCGGGAGATGCAGTTTACGCATAGCTCCCCCTCCGCAGGCGTAACGTGTTTACGTATTTTGAAACTGCCACTCGATTTGATTGGCTCTAACGATTAAAAAAAGGTGTCAATCACCCAAATCGACCAATGGGTTCCAGAGATAGGATCTTGCGTAAGTATAAATAAAGGCAGTATAGCCTTTTACGCACACCCCACTCTTTTTACGCAGCATAGTGTTGCATAGCATAGCATAGCATAGCATGTCCCGCGGCGACAGGAGAGCAGAGAACGGCAGATCGATCAGCGAAACAGCAGGATTTGTTTTATTTTATTTATAACAATGGCAGCCAGAAAGAAGACTTTTTTGTCCGTCGAGGAGGCATTGGACATCGTATTTCAGGACTCTCCGTCGGAAGATAGTGATCTCATCACGCATACAGGGGACAGTAATGATTCTGATTATGAACCTCCGTCACCGGAAAGGTATGTAATCTCTCTGTTTGTATCTATTACTTATTTATTTGGTGTAAGAATATTCATCTGTTTTTATCTTTTTGTTATTTATTTGGTGTAAGAGTGTATTCATCTATAGTAATTTCACACACTTGACAATAACACGACAGCATCCATCTTGTGATATAATGTTCTTTCACACACAACAACAAACAAAGAAGATGGATGCCGTTTCTTGTTCTTGTTGAAATAAACAAGACATATACATGTTGAATTTAACACGGTATTACATTACATTTCATTTAGCTGACGCTTTTATCCAAAGCGACTTACAATTATTACAATTATTACTTATATTATATATATATATATATATATTATATATATAATATTCCATCTGTCATATGTCAGACAGAATATTATTAAATATTGAAAAGATTATATGAACATAATTTACACATATACATTTTGAGTGATATGTTATTTCACACACTCAAAATTCAATCAATCAATCAATCAATCAATCAATCAATCAATCAATCAATCAATCAATCAATGTTTATTTATATAGCCCAATATCACAAATGTTACATTTGTCTCAGTGGTCTTCACAGTGTGTACAGAATATCAGTATGACAATACGACACCCTCTGTTGATGTTCTGCTGTTGTTGTAGAGAAACTATTTCTGATTTGAGTTACATTTTTGAAAGTACAAGCCAGAGAATTAATCTATTTGTTTTTTCCACATTTGTTTTCACAGTGAGGAAGGCGATGATGATATGGCTTCTGGTTGCCCGAGTATTATGGGGAAGATGCCACCAAGGTCAGGAGGTACTGCAGGAGGTGCTCTGATGCTGGCAACAGAAGGGTGAAGACACCTGTGTACTGCAGGAAGTGTCAGGTCCCTCTGTGCTTCACTACCAAAAAGAACTGTTACAGGGCATGGCATGACTTACTGGAGTAATACTGTAACATTCAGGGTTTGTATAACGTTTTTTGTTTTACCCAAAAAATGCTTGTTGTATAGTGTGGTGCTACCACACTATAGCAACCCGAGCCCCAGAAGCCATGTTTTGGGCTCCAGTACAGGCCCCAGCAGCCATGGTTCCGGCTCCAGAACCGGCCCACACAGCCATGGTTCCAGCCACAGTCCTGGCCCCAGCAGCCATGGTTCCGGCCCCAGTTTCGGCCCCTGCTGCCATGTTTCTGGCTCCAGTTTCGGCTCCAGTACTGGCTCCCCGGCCGACGCCAGCCCCCCGTGTCATGTCAGTGGTTGGGCCCACTCCAGCCCCTTGTGTCCTGTCGGTGGTCCGGCCCACTCCAGCCCCTCGTGTCCTGTCAATGTTCCGACCCACTCCAGTTCCTTGTCACCTGTTGGCTCTCCGGCCGATGCCAGCTCCCCGTGTCCTGTCGGTGTACCGACTAACACAAGTCCCCTCTCGAGTCCCTTTCCAAGTCCCTTCTCAAGTCCCTTCTCAAGTCCCCTCTCGAGTCCCTTTCCAAGTCCCTTCTCGAGTCCCCTCTCGAGTCCCTTTCCAAGTCCCTTCTCGAGTCCCCTCTCGAGTCTCCTCTCAAGTTCCTTCTCAGGTCCCCTCTCAAGTCACCTCTCAAGTTCCCTCTCGAGTCCCCTTTCAAGTCACCTCTCGAGTCCCCTCTCAAGTCACCTCTCAAGTCTCCTCTCGAGTTCCCTCTCAAGTCTCCTCTCGAGTCCCCTCTCAAGTTCCTTCTCAGGTCCCCTCTCGAGTCTCTTCTCAAGTCCCCTTTCAAGTCACCTCTTGAGTCCCCTCTCAAGTTCCTTCTCGAGTCTCCTCTCGAGTTCCCTCTCAAGTTCCCTCTCAAGTCTCCTCTCGAGTTCCCTCTCGAGTCCCCTCTAGGGATGGGTATCGTTTGCAATTTATCGATTCCGGTTCTGCTTATCGATTCCGGTTCTTATCGATTCCCCGTTTCAATTCCAACATTGTAAAAGAAAGAGGTCAAATGTTTAGATAACAAAAATATCTTTATTCTTTTAAGCTTTAACAGACATTTTTACAATTAAAAAATATACATGCGATACCAAGGTATTGCACAATAGCTGTGCTTTATTTTAACTGAGCTATGCCTGTGGCAAGCTATTAACAGGCATTACACTGTACCTTGTCTTTTTCTTTCTTAGTGTAGTGGAGCATCACTTCAGAGCGTTTACCGCGATCCATCTTTGGTGTTATGAAGTGACTGAGCTCGTGAACCGTCTATGGGAGGGCGGGTGGAGCCTCGCTGCGGGGCAACTGTGGACCTCTGTCGCCTGTCAGCGCAACTTACATGATGCCGTTATTAAGGGCGGAGCCGGCCGTCAACGGCCCGCTGACGACCGGCCGTTATGTGATTCTCCAGGTCCACCCTGTATTCCACCGGGTCACCGCGGCGCAGACGGACCCGCTGGAATACAGGGTCTACCGCGTTTAGGAACCGTTAAGAAGAACCAAAATTGTGTATTTTGTATGGGTACCCAGTATTTTCTTATCGAGTTTCGGTTCCCAACCCTAGTCCCCTCTCAAGTCACCTCTCGAGTTCCCTCTCAAGTCCCATCTCATGTCCCTACTCGAGGCCCTACTCAAGTCCCTACTCTATGTCCTGTTCTGTTGGGGGTCCCGCCGACTAGTGTTCTGCCGGGGGTCCTGCCAACTCTGTGTCCTGTTTCGTTGGGGGTTCCGCTAAGGGTCCTGCCAACTCAGTGTCCTGTCCTGTTGGGGGTCCCGCCGACTACTGTTCTGCCGGGGGTCCTGCCAACCCAATATCCTGGTCTGTTGGGGGTTCCGCTGGGGGTCCTGCCAACTCTGTGTCCTGTTCCGTTGGGGGTCCCACCATCGCCTGTCTTGCCGGGGGTCCTGCCAACTCCATGTCCTGTTTCGTTGGGGGTTCCGCTGAGGGTCCTGCCAACTCTGTGTCCTATCCTGTTGGGGGTCCCACCGACTACTGTTCTGCCGGGGGTCCTGCCAACCCCATGTCCTGTTCCGTTGTGGGTTCCGCTGGGAGTCCTGCCAACTCCGTGCCCTGACCTGTTGGGGGTCCCGCCAACACCTGTTTTCATTGGGGGTCCAGCCGACACCTGCTCTGCCGGATTTCCTGCCAACACCAGATCCTGTCCTGTTGGGGGCTCCGCCGACACCTGCTCCACCGGGTTTTCTGCCAACACCATATCCTGTCCTGTTGGGAGTCCCGCCAACACGTGCTCCGCCGGGTTTCCTGTAAACACAATATCCTGTCCTGTTGGGGGTCCCACCGACACTTGCTACGCCGAGGGTCCTGCCGACACCAGCCCTTGTTTCATCGGGGACACCTGTCCCGGCAACACCGGGGATTATTCCGCTGACACCTGTTCCGCCGGGGGTCCTGCCAACTCCCTGTTCTCTCCTGTTGGTGGTCCCACCGACACCTGCTCCGTTTTTCAATTTTTAGACACATCTTGCGATCGACTGGTTGGGCACCCCTGATCTAAACTATAGCCTGGGTTGTTTAGATTCAACTATAACAAATTTGTTATAGTTGTAGGAGCATCTACATACTTGTTGTGTTTTTTTATTGGGCTTTTATGAAAGGTGAAAAATATGAACAGTGAACAGTGAAAAATATATGTATATGTATTACCAAGGTTGGAATTCAATAAAAAATATGAAGTGAAACTTAAAGGGGACCTATCATGCAAAATACACTTTTGTACATATTTTATACATGAATATGTGTCCCCGGTGTGTCAGGGAACTCACCAAGTGTCAGAAAACACAACCCTCTCTCTTTTCCTCCATACCCAAATCTCTAAAAACGGGGCTGCAACGGAGCTGATTATTATGTGAATTTTTCTGACGTCAGATAAGGGGTGCTCCGCCTATATGGGCAACTCTCCACCTATCAGGGGAATGAGAGACCGCTCGAAAGCGCTGAAGACGCTGTAGTACATATGCCAGGCCTGTAAGTGGCGCTGTAGTCTGCCACAAAAGCAGAATCAGCCCTTGCAAAAACAGGGCTGGAAAAGAGCAAATAGAGCGAAATGAGGCATGGCTAAAATGCAGGATATTTTGAAAAAAAAACTTCACAGACATGTTTTATATAGGCATGGTCCTACACTATATGTTTCAAATATAGCATGATAGGTCCACTTTAATATTTGCTCACGCTCACCCTCCGGTCCAGGTGAATTCATTGGATTGGTTTACTTTATTGATAATTTTACAGTAATAAACACAATGCTCATATTTTGTATTTTCATTGATAACATTTTGAAAGTTCAAAACAAAGCACCTTGGCAAGTTAGGCATAGGTTGTAAAATGCCTAATAAGCACTGTAACTTAAATGATGGGCATTTATCCGTCATTATCTGTTGTTTCCGTGAATTGTCGAATGTTGTGTCACGGTAAATGCTGAGGCTGAAGGTTATTCTGGGAAAGCATTTTCTCGTTTAGTTTAGTAAAGGATGCCCCAGTGTATCCTAATCAAAGAGATTATAAAGGATGTGTTGAAACCCTTTTCCTATCATCTAAGCCACATCCAATGTCGCTTAACTTGCATCCTTGTTTCCCTCACTTGCGTCTTTTCTCCATGCATCCCTGGTGGGAGGGACTATGATGCAAGGAAACCACGTGAAGAAAGAGGAAGCAAGGAAATGTGTTGGAGGAGCAATAAGACGTCCTTTCCTCGGAGCGTTGAAATTATGTCTGTTTGTGATGACAGCGACAGCTGATCGCTGGATCGGCTGTCAGTCAACAGCTACAGATATTTTTGACAGAGTTTGTGTTTTCAGTCATGTTCGCTGATCTACTACTAATAAAAGACACAGTTATCTCTACCAGAGCAGCAGCAGTGTGTTCCTGTTCCACACACACCGGCACATGTAGTTATGCTCTGTACTGTGGTCTGCTGAGCGACACAGGACCTTTTCTACTGGAAGAATGCGTTTATATTATTATTATAGTTATAAATATCCCTATTGATCTCCTGAATTTTGAATTCATTATTTAATAATCCAGGATATGATTGTGTTGTTTTTTAACACTGACGATACAATACGATAATACTTTATTTGTCAGATCAAGTCTGAAATTTGACTTGCGTCACAGCAGCTCCATGTCCAACATCAACAGACAAATATCCAGACACAAATACATGAAACACAAACAACAAACATTTAACATAACAGCACAATCAGTGAGAGAAAAGCTGCTCAAAGAGCCTTCAGCGTGCATTGGATCTGGGATTCAGCTCTGTGTTTACTGTGAGGACTGACTGATGCACAAAGGAGTGCTTCAGTCTGACTTTATTGAATGGTGGGACCCTGTATCTCCGATCAGATGGTAGCAGTTCATATTCTCTGTTCAGAACATGGTTTGGGTCAGAGATGATGTGGTTGGACAGCCTCACTAGGTTGTTATGAGGTTGCTGAGTCATAGAGTCTCTGACAGGGTTGACCAACCATCTTTGAGCAGATTTTTAACAGGTGGAGCAGTTTTGATTTTAAAGCTGCTGACAAACATTTGTGCCAGGTAGTATTGCAGTACTGCAGAATAGACAAGATCACAGATGTAAAGAACAACAGAATAATTGCTATTGCCGGTGCATCGGGGTGGCTGAGTTGCAGCTCGTGAACACAGTCAGCGATGGAGCCGGCCGCCAGTGACGCTCTGCCGCTGGGAGGCACATAAACAACAAACAGTAAAATACACCAGAATTCTCTAGGCAGATAGAAGGGTCTTAACGTCATGCTGAGAATTTCTACGTTGGGATCACAGGTTTTACATTTTACTGAGTATGATCGGCACCACAGATCATTAATATACACACAAATACTGCCTCCTCGAGGCTTATTATTTTCACGAAGAATTACAATAACTTGCTACAGTAAGCTGTTAAACCCAACGGTAAAAATGTTTCAGTCTGAACGAAAACTACGATAAATACAAATAAAATAATAAATATATAGATGAAGAAAGTTGCATGTGGTCCGTTTTGTTGTTCAGATGTATTATCACTTTTCAACTAGATCACTTTGGAAACAAACTTTATAAACTGAGGACTGACTCCCCTGAGTTCAATGTGTTATCTTCACTCTATTAAACTTCTCTGATGTTAAGAAGCATCAGATCAGTGATGCGCTGCAGCGTCCAATCAGTGACTGATACACAGTAAGGGGGCGGGGCGGAGGAGTGAGGATATGTAAAATAAGATAAATAGGTTGGACCTCTAGAGAATCCAAACAGTTCTAATCATGGCTGCCTCTTAAGTACACTGAACAAAAATATAAATGCAACCATTTTTCATGAGATGAACTCAAAGATCTAAAACATTTTCTAGAAACACAAAATAACCATTTATCTCAAATATTGTTCACAAATCTGAAACAATCTGTGATAGTGAGCACTTCTCCTTTGCCGAGATAATCCATCCCACCTCACAGGTGTGGCATATCAAGATGCTGATTAGACAGCATGATTATTGCACAGGTGTGCCTTAGGCTGGCCACAATAAAAGGCTACTCTGAAATGTGCAGTTTTGCTTTATTGGGGGGGTCTGGGTGGGGTCCGAAAACCAGGCAGTATCTGGTGTGACCACCATTTGCCTCACGCAGTGCAACACATCTCCTTCGCATAGAGTAGATCAGGTTGTTGATTGTGGCCTGTGGAATGTTGGTCCACTCCTCTTCAATGGCTGTGCCAAGTTGCTGGATATTGGCAGGAACTGGAACACGCTGTCGTATACGCCGATCCAGTGCATCCCAAACATGCTCAATGGGTGACATGTCCGGTGAGTATGCTGGCCATGCAAGAACTGGGATGTTTTCAGCCTCCAGGAATTGTGTACAGATCCTTGCAACATGGGGCCGTGCATTATCATGCTGCAACATGAGGTGATGGTCGTGGATGAATGGCACAACAATGGGCCTCAGGATCTCGTCACGGTATCTCTGTGCATTCACAATGCCATCAATAAAATGCACCTGTGTTCGTCGTCCATAACATACGCCTGCCCATACCATAACCCCACCACCACCATGGGCCACTCGATTCACAACATTGACATCAGAAAAGCGCTCGCCCACACGACGCCACACACGCTGTCTGGCATCTGCCCTGAACAGTGAAAACCGGGATTCATCCGTGAAGAGAACACCTCTCCAACGTGCCAGGCGCCATCGAATGTGAGCATTTGCCCACTCAATTCGGTTACGACGACGAACCGGAGTCAGGTGGAGACCCCGATGAGGACGACGAGCATGCAGATGAGCTTCCCTGAGTCGGTTTCTGACAGTTTGTGCAGAAATGCTTTGGTTATGCAAACCGATTGTTGCAGCAGCTGTCCGAGTGGCTGGTCTCAGACGATCTTGGAGGTGAACATGCTGGATGTGGAGGTCCTGGGCTGGTGTGGTTACACGTGGTCTGCGGTTGTGAGGCCGGTTGGATGTACTGCCAAATTCTCTGAAACGCCTTTGGAGACGGCTTATGGTAGAGAAATGAACATTCAATTCACAGGCAACAGCTCTGGTGGACATTCCTGCTGTCAGCATGCCAATTGCACGCTCCCTCAAAACTTGCGACATCTGTGGCATTGTGCTGTGTGATAAAACTGAACATTTTAGAGTGGCCTTTTATTGTGGCCAGCCTAAGGCACACCTGTGCAATAATCATGCTGTCTAATCAACATCTTGATATGCCACACCTGTGAGGTGGGATGGATTATCTCGGCAAAGGAGAAGTGCTTACTATCACAGATTTGTTCAGATTTGTGAACAATATTTGAGATAAATGGTTATTTTGTGTATATAGAAAATGTTTTAGATCTTTGAGTTCATCTCATGAAAAATTGAGAAAAAAGGGTTTCATTTATATTTGTGTTCAGTGTACTTCCGGGTGTCACTCGCTATGAGCTTTCCTAAGCAAAATTGAAAATTCAACCGCAACCATAGAGCTAATCAACAGAGAACTCCGACAGAGACCTCTCGTTGAGTGGAGTAGTCTGCGACAGTTGTAAAAATGATACGTGCTCATATTGTCAAAATGTGCTTGATAAATGCACCAAATTGCTTTGTGCTGTTAAGAGCCTAACGTACATATAGTAAATGTTACATAGTTGCAAATTAGGTATAATTACTGAAGGAACAATATTAAAAAAGCTGCAATATATTTTGAAAAACTTCCAAAAGCCTAATCATATTATATAGGGTGTTGCTGGACAATTCAGCAATTCTATCTTTTACATGATTCCACAAACTGTTTACTACATGCCTCAACATAATATAAAAGTTAAAGGTTTATCCCTCTTCCTGTGTCTCTGTCTTCATCACCAGACTGGACATGACATCCAACAAGCTAAAGAAGATTCCTCCGGACCCATTGTTCTTGCGGATCCCGGTGTATGCTAAGATGAAGGGTTCCCCTCTCACAGCGCTGGTGTTGAGTTTTGGAGGGAACCCTCTGCACTGTAACTGTGAGCTGGTATGGCTTCGCAGACTGACCAGAGAGGATGACCTGGAGACGTGTGCTTCACCTAAGGACCTGGCCGGCAAATACTTCTGGACAATTAGAGAGGTTTGTTGAAGTCCCTTTATCAATATCTTGACTTAGAGCCGTCGGACACAACATCAAAAAGTAAGACAGAGGTTACAGTGCATATGTCGTAAATTACAGCTACTGTATTCAGTAAAATACAAACTTAAGGACACTGCACAACACAGTCCAGATCTTAAAAAAGCAATGCACTAAGGACTAGAATAACATTTGTGCCAGTCAACTTGTTTCGGAAGATGTCATCATGTCCTGTACAAATGGGAGAAATTCAGGCCTCATTTAGCATTAACCTTCAAAAACTGCTGATGCTACATAAAGAATGACATCAGTAACAAAAAATTAAATAAATAATAAATATTAGCAGTTATTATTATTAGTTATAGTTATAGCTATTTGTTGAAGTACCAGAGTGCACCTCTGTGAATAAAATGCTCTCTAGCTAAAATTGGAGTCCCTGCCGCTGAGTGTACACACATATGAACAGATGGTGGCAGCAACGATCAAGTTCCAATTTTTGACATCCACCAGCTATAGCCAGTGTTGGGTGTAACGCGTTACAAAAGTAACGGAGTTACAGTAATATATTACTTTTTGCTGTAACGAAGTAATGTAACGCATTACTAATGAAATGTGGGTAATATATTACCCGTTACAATGCCCAGTAACGCAGTTACAACACATTTTAACCAGAAATTAAATGGCATTTTGTTTTTTAAGAATGTAGTAACATAGCGAGACATTCCAACACCAGACAAATTGTGCGGGTAGATTAGTAAACCTGGTGTTTACTCTTCAGGCTTTGCGTCGGGATCTTCGGGGCAGTTGAATGTTATGCACCCTCTATTCAAAAAAGGAAACGGAGCAAAAAATACAAACAACAAATTGTGTCAGGTGCGTGTGACCTGCTCCGCTCCGCGTGCATCATTTCCAAAGTGCTTCCACAGCAGTGACACACATCTGTGGATAATCATTTATACGAAAATTGTTAAAGCAACCATCACTAAACGCCAGCAACACTGCATCTACTGCAGACCGTAGCAACAGGTCAGATGGGGACATCACGTGACCCTCCGTTGTGGACACTAGCTTACTCCTGCCTGATTCGCCCACGGAGCAGCAGTCTTCGTCGCCCGAAACTACGCCGCCCCTCTGCGGCCCGCAGGTGCCAGGATACCACGGCAAAACAGAGCCTGCCCAGGTAGATCTAAACAAGTACCCGCCTGTACAGTGGGGTTAGTCGGTCATTGTGCAGCTCGTGGTATACAAATAAACCATGGAATATTCATGTGGAAATAGTGCCATATTCTGCCATGCCTGTAGAAATGTTGGGTCAAAAATAGCACAGATGCCTTCACCACGAATGGCTACAGAAAGATCTCATATCCCAAGCTTATCAACGAGCTGATGTTGCAGTTGAAATGTTCTCCAGGTCACAAAGTCAACCTCACATGATGATGTGATCCAGTTTTCAAGCAGAGTAAATATTCTCTTCCCAGAGTATATGATGGGACCAAGGTGATGTTTAGTACATGGTTTTAATAATACTTTTGCTTTTCAATGTTTGCCATTTCAAACCATGAGCTGGTTTAAATACTATTTGCCTTGATTTACAAAATGTTCTCATTTGTTTTATCAGTACAGCTTTGAAGCTTTTGCACTTTTCTTTGCCACAGTCCACTTTGGACTGTATGAGATATTTCAGGATTGCACTTTTAACTTACTTGAAATGTTCTCACTTGCTTGGTTTCAAAACATAACAAAGGCCATCATTCATTGGGACCATCAATGCTATTTTTCATTGCTGTTGCCACTATTGCTCACGTAAACCTACTACTGCTGCGTCCCCTGTAACCTCAGAGGCACCCAGAGTCATGTTGTTCTGGAGCCGGGCCTGCACACGGCCACATACTAAACAAACTACAGAGCCCATTCCGTGTCCTGTTATTGTTTACTTCCTGTCTGCCTTCTTCTGGTGATTTATCTGACGTCCAGCGCTCCGTCTTTTAACCTCTTTTCCTTTCTCTTTCTTGATCCTCCTTAGCAAACTTCATTACAGTCCTTGACAGTGGTCTGTACTGCTGGATTAACACGTGTTAAGAAGTTACAATCAGAATTGAGTTTTCAACTAAGCCGTGTAATACAAGTTGTTAGTAGCCTTAAGGGCCTACACAGTTGTTATGCTATACCACATCGCCCTTCACTGGATGTCTAATGAGCTGCACTAAACTACATTTTAGCATTTCAATTACCTACTGTAGCCATTCTTTTGAGGTTATTTTGGTAAAAGTAACTAAAAAGTAGTGCAACTCATTACATTTCAGAGACAGTATTATTGTAATGTAACTTATTACTCTCAATAGACAGTAATAAGTAATATGTTACATTTTGGAAATAACTTGCCCAACACTGGCTATAGCTAATAGCTAGTAGCCCATAGGCACAGAAAATCTGTATCCCAGCCGACTCAAAATACAGTTCAATATAGATGTTGAATCTTCCTCATTCTGTCTTTCTGCATGGTAAGGGAAAACACTATACACCTTAACTCAAGGGTTTAACTTTGGTTTAAGAAGTGAGGGGGACACAAAACAGGAGTTCCTCCACAATGAAACATGTTCTCGATTGAATTCCATTTCCTGCCTTTATACAAATATATTAGGGACTATAGTGTTAAAAAATCAAAGAAAAATGTGTAGTGTATATAATGAATGTGCAAACGTATCTAGTATCCTATCCATGTGAACCTGTTTTATTTGTGGGTGGACCTCACATCTGTGACAGAGCCATCACGGTAGACATTTTCTGCTGTCCCTCTCTCCCCTCCTGCTTTCACTCAGTCCTGCTGTTAGTGACAGGGGAATCAGGTGTGCTAATCAGGGGTGCATTGGATATAGGAGGCGGGGCCCAAAGGGAAGAAAGGTTGGGAATTGTTTGTTTAAGGGGAAAATAAAAGGTTTGCCAAGAGGTTGAAAGGAGGAGGTTGGGGATACTGTATGGCGAATTTGAGGAACATTGGGTGTTTCTCAATGTCGAGTAAAGCTGCTCCAGAGCCACTATTTCAAGCATACTACGTGTGCCGAGTACCGCCGAAGTACTGTTGCAATGTCCAGCATACTTGGAATTCTACCGAGCCCAGTGTACTTCGTTTGAAGAAATGAAGAGGCTGCACATGTGTAGACTCTGCGGTCTTAAAATCCTTAAAATGCTCTGCGCATGGACCAATTTCCCCAAATATGTGGCGGAAAATGTAAGGTGGGGCCTCTCATATGACGCACACTTGCTTGCCTGTTCCACTCTTCGTTTTCCGAATGCCAGGAAGTATTCTTGCCTCGCTTCTGAAGCAAGACGCTCGGAAGACATGTGCTACCAAGCAAGCGTACTCGACATTGAGAAACAGCCATTGGCAAGGCAGAGTTCGCGGTGGGGGTCTCGGGTGGACGGCCCGGGGGCAAGGCAGAGTTCATAAAGGGGCGAAGGCCACAGTGGGCGAACTCAGGGGGCCGAGCATGAGGGTGAAGGCCGCGGCTGGAAGAGTCAGGGGGCCGGGCCCGAGGGCGAGGACCGCGGCCGGGAAAGTCAGGGGGCCGGGCTCGGGGGCGAAGGCCGCGGCTGGAAGAGTCAGGGGTCGGGCCCGGGGGCGAGGACCGCGGCCGGGAAAGTCAGGGGGCCGGGCTCGAGGATGGGCAGGAGCTGGTGGAACTCCTGGCGGGTCAGACGTAGACGAGACCCTGGACGGAACCTGGGCTGGTGTCAGTGGAACCCACGATGGAGCAGGCGTTGGCGGGACCCCCAACGGGACAGGACATGGGGTTGGCAGGACCCCCGGCATAAGAGTCGTCGGCGGGTCCCCCAACGGGTGAGGGAATGCTCCGGTTTTGGGACAAAATTAACATGGGATCACTCCGGTCATTGTACGTACTTCGTCTCACTGGAATATTAACGGTCAGATTGAATACAACATCAACCCAATTTCTCCGGTCAATGACAGGAGAGTTTTGAAAGTGACAAAACACTGTTTCACACATTTAAAAACACTTAAACAATTAAAGAATGTTTACCCAGGATTCAGGCACCTTCCCTGGCTTGTAAAATGCGGTGATGCGCCCTGGAGGTATCAGACTATTTTAAACAACTTTTCACCGCCTTTCAAACACTTATTCCTGGGTTTTAGCCTGTCATTTTGCACGATATTATTTAACATTGAACCTCTCCTGGAAATAGACATATTCTGTGCATTTCCAGGAGATGTTGAATGTTAAATGACATTGTGCAAAATAACAGGCTAAAACTCTCTTCCAGATGTTTAAAAACACTTTCCCCGACCATGTAATCATTATTTCTGGCTTGTAAAGTACAGTGATGAGCCCTGGTAGTATCAGACTATTTAAAGGGTTACCAGAAGCATGAGAATATCCTCCACAAAAGGGGGGGTGGTGGTGCCGTGAAGAAGGCCGGATATGGATGCTGATGGGCGGACAGAAAAGCACCACAAAATCCACCACATTTAAGTGTTACCAGGGGCATGAGGTTCTGTAGGGTGTGATCATCTGGGTTTAGTCCGTGGGGGAGTGCTTAAGTCCGGGGGCCCGGGGACTCACGGTGTGCAAGGTTATGGTCCATGTCAGGGACACATGCTGGAGGTCATTAGTCCGTCCTTTGGGTCCTTTGGGGCTCTTTGAGGGGATTTCTGGATCTTGGTGATGCTTGATATTGTCAGCCAGGGCAACCTGATCTCACCAGAATGCGTGACTCCACCACGACTCCTTAACACCACAATGCGTGGTGGAGTCACGAACTTTGTTACATTTGCGTGTCGGCACCACGCAAACAACCCCAATGTAAAGTGAATGAGGCTCCTTTGTCGTGGTGCACACACGCATTTCTACAACGTGCATTGTGTGTAATGCAACTGTTATTTTATTAAATTAGTTAGTTTTTAAGGAAGGCCAGAGCTTCAGCTGTGTCAAATAGATTGTTCCCTTCAGTTAACGTTATTTAAAAGATAATGATCATGTATTGTATTACGAGCGTCCATTCCCATTGGATAACGGAGAATTTTACACCCGGAAGTAAGTAGCCTATTCTCCTTACTGTCGATTGATTTTACAGTGATATCTGCACTACTCATCGACTAAAACACACCAAATTGTCCTTGTTAATTACACAACATTGATTGGTTTGAATTGTGTGCAATGCTTTTGTATTTTTCCCCTTCGATTCGGAGAAACAAATGTTTTTTCTGAGTTTTAGGACGGCAGAAGACACTACACTACCCAGAATCCTCAGCTATTGTTTGGGACTACACCATGTGCTTAGCTTGACAAACCCCGTGATCAGTCCTCAACCTCTGTGATTGGATGCGCGACGTTTACACAGAGCGTCCAAAAGGACTTTGAAATGGAATGAAACCCATCGACGGCACACTATTCAAAACAGGAATCGAACGTGTCCTACCCCCCCCCCCCCCCCTTAGGTCACAGGCTCCTCCAACAGTGCTACGCAATACAACAGATACACAGAAAAAATAGTGAAATAGTGCAATAAGAGTCTACAAGTGATTGTAATATGATATATTAGATAAATAATTTCTAAGTAGCAGCCAGATGAATGTTGTTTCTAAGTTCAGGTGTTTAATAATCGTATAGCCTGTGGGATGAAGCTGTCTCTGTGTCTGGTGGTTTTAGTCCGGATGCTGTGGTACCGCCTGCCAGACGGCAGCAGACAGAACAGTTTGTGGCTGGGGTGATGGTGGTCTTTTATAATCCTGAGGGCTTTCTTTAAGGTTAACCTGGTATTTTTACTCCACTACATTTATTTTAGTTACTTTACAGATTTGGATTAATGATGTGAAATATAAACAAGCCTTAAATCAGACTTTAGTTACACCTGAGTGAAATTCAGTGAAGGTGATTGTCAAGTGCCAACAATTAGGCGAGATATTTGATAGTTGGTTGCTTGAGAAGACTAAATATGTATCTGCAGATCCGTTTAAAGCATATTCATTACTCGTTATTCTCTAATAGTTCATTAAAGACTGTATATAATTGCTATTTTGCACATCCCTTTCAAGATTTCAAGATTTTCTAAGGTTTATTGACATATCATATACACAACAGTGTAGTTATGCAATGAATGAACAACTTGGGTCACAGGTTCATCAACAGTGCATTACAAGACATCTATCAATGTGTGTACCTCCACCATTACACTGTCGTATTCTGCACATGTCTTTAATTAAAGCCTTATTAGTTAGCACATCCTCCTATCAGGCACTACATTGTTTTACTCTAGATATCATTTGAGTATCTTCTTGATATTTTCTATTCTATATTTATATAATTGACCTTCTACTTTCCCACTATTTTGTATGTACTCTTAATATTTGAATGTTTTCATAAAATATAACACATTCAAAAGTGCGTTACAAAAATGAAAGACATTAAGAAAAAGGCATTTTAAACAGTCGTTAAAAAGCAACACAATCTTCCTGCATTGCAATTACTCTAAACGTGTAATAACGCGCTTTAACCAGTAGGTGGTTTGGGTTAAAAGGCTGTCAAGTTTACAGTGTTAACAAAATAAAATATACTGCTGTTTCCGGTTTAGTTTACGACGAATATTATTTTGTTATTGTTTTGATATTTGTAACACAAAAGCGATGGAAAAAACCCATAGCAACCAAAAAAAGATGGTCTTAACATGACCCAGAGGTCTAGTAGTTAATAAAAAACAATAATATCAAAACAAAATATGACTACTAACTTTATTGTGAAATTAAAACAGAACGGTAAAAGAATAGTTTCCGGTGTATTCTGATGCCCGATCTCTGTAGATAAATAAAGAACTAAGACAGATGTGTAATATTTAATGCAGCCAAACCATTTATTACAATGCATTCATGTGATGACTATCAAAGAGTAAAGCAAGCACTGCTGAATAAAGTATGATTTTCTCTTTTACGAAACGTTTTTTTTCATATGGAATGCAGTTGGAGGTCAACTGGTTGGTAGTCCCAAACGATAGCTGAGGATTCTGGGTAGTGTAGTGTCTTCTGCCGTCCAAAAACTCCGAAAAAATATTTGTTTCTCCGAATCGAAGGGGGAAAATACAAAAGCATTGCACACAATTCAAACCAATCAATGTTGTGTAATTAACAAGGACAATTTGGTGTTTTTTAGTCGATGAGTAGTGCAGATATCACTGTAAAATTAATCGACAGTAAGGAGAATAGGCTACTTACTTCCGGGTGTAAAATTCTCCGTTATCCAATGGGAATGGACGCTCGTAATACAATACATGATCATTATCTTTTAAATAACGTTAACTGAAGGGAACAATCTATTTGACACAGCTGAAGCTCTGGCCTTCCTTAAAAACTAACTAATTTAATAAAAATAACAGTTGCATTACACACAATGCACGTTGTAGAAATGCGTGTGTGCACCACGACAAAGGAGCCTCATTCACTTTACATTGGGGTTGTTTGCGTGGTGCCGACACGCAAATGTAACAAAGTTCGTGACTCCACCACGCATTGTGGTGTTAAGGAGTCGTGGTGGAGTCACGCATTCTGGTGAGATCAGGTTGGCCAGGGCAGTGCGCAGGATTGTGAAGGTGACGGCTGTTTCTAGTCCAGCATCAGCCCAAGCCCTCTTCAAGTGAGCGTTCAGGTTCTTGGAGGCGTACGTCCCCGTTGTGAAAAGGAAGAATTCATTCTGAGGACCCGACAAGCCCTCTTTTATCCCCATTCACCGCATGACCCAGCTAAACTCCTTTACTGTAAGCACCAGCTGTGCTTCGCCAAATGTCTTGGCAGTCTTGTGATCCTGCACGTGGATGATGTAGCCCTCAGCAGTGCCCATTCTGTCCTCCTCCAAGACCTCAGTGTTGGTCATGTTTGCATACACACCCAGATGGTGGTCATACAGGAGGCTCCAATGGAGGGTTAGATAGCCATATGGCTATGAATATTACATTTTGTGAGGAAACTTTTACACCAATAATTCCAATAAGTATTCCAAAATGTATTCACTTCAGGTTTACGAAAGTAACTGTAATCAGATTATTCGTTTTTCAAATGTAACGCCATCTGAATACACTTGATTTTTGTATTCTGATTACGTAATAGCGACATCTTGTTTTATGGCAAGGGAAACGGCATATGATGAAACCCAATAATTGACGTAGAGCTGTTGAGGGCTGGACCGGTGATTTACAAGCAAGGTTTGGGGGACGATCGGACCGTGTCCATTGGACTTACAGCGACATCGTGTTTCAGGCGAGTGGTCTTTCGCCATGGCAAGGGCATTTGATCCATCCATCCATCCATATTCTCCCGCTTATCCGTGGTCGGATTGCGGGGGTAGCAGTTCCAGCAGAGAGCCCCAAACTTTATTTTTCCTGGCAACATCAACCAGCTCTGACTGGGGCATCCCAAGGCACTCCCAGGCCAGCGAAGAGATATAATCCCTCCACCTGGTCCTAGGTCTACCCCATAGTCTCTTCCCAGCTGGACGTGCCTGGAACACCTCCCTAGGGAGGCGCCCAGGTGGCATCCTAACTAGGTGCCCGAACCACCTCAACT
The DNA here is from genome assembly GCF_902827115.2 of Pseudochaenichthys georgianus. Taxonomy (NCBI): domain Eukaryota; kingdom Metazoa; phylum Chordata; class Actinopteri; order Perciformes; family Channichthyidae; genus Pseudochaenichthys; species Pseudochaenichthys georgianus. The sequence continues at coordinate 371,771 of NC_047515.1, forward strand.
GGCTCCTTTCGACGCGAAGGAGGAGTGGTTCAACTCCGAGTCCCTCCCGGATGACTGCACTTCTCACCTTATCCCTAAGGGAGACACCAGCCACCCTGCGGAGAAAACCCATCTCGGCCGCTTGTATCCGCGATCTCGTTCTTTCGGTCATGACCCATCCTTCATGACCATAGGTGAGAGTAGGAACGAAAATGGCCCGGTAGACAGAGAGCTTTGCCTTCTGGCTCAGCTCCCTTTTCGTCACAACGGTGCGGTAAAGCGACTGCAGTACCGCTCCCGCTGCTCCAATTCTCCGGCCCATCTCACGCTCCATTGTTCCCTCACTCGAGAACAAGCCCCAGAGATACTTGAACTCCTTCACTTGGGGTAAGGACTCATTCCCTACTTTGAGTGGATAGTCCATCGGTTTCCTGCTGAGAACCATGGCCTCAGATTTGGAGGTGCTGATCCTCATCCCAGCCGCTTCACACTCGGTTGCGAACCGATCCAGTGAGTGCTGAAGGTCGCAGACCGATGAAGCCATTAGAACCACATCATCTGCAAAAAGCAGTGGTGCAATCCTTAGTCCACCGAACCGCAGCCCCCCCCCACGACTACGCCTCAAAATCCGATCCATGTACGTATATTACAAACAGGATTGGTGACAAAGCGCAGCCCTGGCGGAGGCCAACCCTCACCGGAAATGGGTCCGACTTACTGCCGAGGACCCGGACACAGCTCTCGCTTTGGGAGTACAGAGATTGGATGGCCCTGAGTAGAGACCCCCTCAACCCATACTCCCGCAGCACCTCCCACAGTAACTCCCTGGGAACTCGGTCATACGCCTTCTCCAAGTCTACAAAACACATGTAGACCGGATAAGCGTACTCCCAGGCCCCCTCCAGGATCCTTGCGAGAGTAAAAAGCTGATCCATCGTTCCACGACCAGGACGGAATCCGCATTGTTGCTCCTCAATCTGAGGTTCGACAATCGGCCTGACCCTCCTTTCGAGTACCTTAGAGTAAACTTTCCCGGGGAGGCTGAGTAGTGTGATTCCTCTGTAATTGGCACACACCCTCTGATCCCCCTTTTTGAAAAGGGGAACCACCATCCCGGTCTGCCACTCCTTCGGTACTGTTTCCGACTTCCACGCAACGTTGATGAGACGTGTTCAGGAGTTCCCCAAGTGTTCCTTCCAACGCCCTAACACTCCATCAGTTGAGGTCAACAACATTGCATCCTTACTGTACACAGCTTGGATGGTCCCCTGCTTCCCCCTCCTGAGGTGTCGGACAGTTTTCCAGAACAGCTTTGGTGCTGCCCGAAAGTCCTTTTCCATGTCTTCTCCGAACTTCTCCCACACCCGCTGCTTTGCCTCGGCCACGGCAGAGGCTGCTGCCCTTTGGGCCTGTCGGTACCTTGCAACTGCCTCGCGAGTCCCCCGGGATAACAAATCCCTGAAGGCCTCCTTCTTCAGTCGGACGGCTTCCCTGACCACCGGTGTCCACCAGGAGGTTCGAGGGTTACCGCTCCTTGAGACCACAGCTCCCCGCCGCGGCTTCGGCAATAGAGGCTTTGAACACCGACCACTCTGGTTCAATGTCCCCAACCTCCACAGGAATGCCCGAAAAGCTCCGCCGGAGGTGTGAGTTGAAGGCCTCCTGAACTTGGGCCTCCTCCAGACGTTCCCAGTTCACCCGAACTACACGTTTGCGCTTAACAGGTCTATCCAGAGGCTTCCCCCGCCACTCGATCCAACTCACCACCAGATGGTGATCAGTTGACAACTCCGCCCCTCTCTTTACCCGAGTGTCCAAAACATACGGCCTCAGGTCCGATGATACGATAACTAAATCGATCATGGACCTTCTGCCTAGGGTGCTCTGGTACCACATACACTTATGAGCATCCTTATGTTTGAACATGGTGTTTGTTAAGTACAATCCATGACTAGCACAGAAGTCCAGTAACAAACCACCACTCCGGTTCAGATCAGGGGGCCGTTCCTCCCAATCACACCCCTCCAAGTGTCTCCATCATTGCACACATGTGCATTGAAGTCTGCCAGCAAGATTACATAGTCCCCTTCAGGAGCCCCATACATGACTCTTTCCAGGGTCTCCAAGAAGGCCGTATACTTCAAACTGCTGTTTGGTGCATAAGCACACACAACTGTCAGAGTTTTCCCCCCCATAACCCGCAGGCGTAGGGAGGCAACCCTCTCGTCCACTGGGGTAAACTCCAACAACGAAGCACCCAACCGGGGACTTGTGAGTATCCCCACATCCGCCCGGCGCCTCACACCTTGAGCAACACCGGAGAAGAATAGAGTCCAACCCCTATCCAGAAGTAAGGTTCCAGAGCCGACGCTCTGCGTAGAGGTGAGCCCAACCAGATCCAACTGGTAATACTCCACCTCCCGCACAAGCTCCGGCTCCTTCCCCCCCAGAGAGGTGACGTTCCACGTCCCCAAAGCCAGCTTCTGTCGCCCGGGTCTGGTCCGTCAAGACCCTCTGCTTTCACTGCCACCCTTCTGGCAGCGCACCCTTCTGGCATCGCTGTTTCCCGTAGGTGCTGGGCCCGTGGGACGGAGTAGCGGAGGTGTTGCCCACGTTGCCTTTTCAGGCTGTGCCCAGACGGGCTCCGTGGCAAGCCCAATTGAACGGCATTTGATGACACCCCATAATACGCTTAGATGTTTTGATGGCTGCATCGTTACCAAACCTGTGCAGTTTTGGGCTGTTTGCAGTATTTTCACTGAAGTTATGAGAAAACCGTGTTTCAAGGCGAGCATTGTGTTGCCATGTCAATGGCATTTGAATTTGTAGATGTCTTCACAGCTGGACTGTTAGCACACATGTGAAGTTTGAGCACTTTTTGAACATTTTCATAGGAGTTATACAATACATTAGGAGGTTACATTACTCTCTCTCTTCTCTTGATCACCCTCTCTCTTCTCTCTCTCTCTCTCTCTCTCTCTCTCTTCGTCATATGATGATGACACCCCATAATTGACATAGAGCTGTTGAGGGCAGGACCATTAACCTTTATCTGAAGTCTGCTGCTCTGAGCATGTCATTTCATTTCATTTCAAACCTTTATTTATACAGATAAATCCCATTGAGATCATTGATCTCTTTTTCAAGGGAGACCTGCTCAAGTAGTTCCACATGAAACATAAAAACATAAATAGAACAACAAAAGGACATCATACAGCATTATTTACATAATTATCCACATAAACAGGTACCAATAGCTTCCGATTGAGTAGCATCCAACCGAGCTTTAAAAACATTTAGTGGCACCAGATTGTTCAGTTTCCATTTAATTTGCAGACTATTCCAAGACAGTTGGAGTGATGACATCATGTGTTCCATTACACAGGTGTTTATATTTGAACTAACGAGGTGTGCAGAGATTAAAGGTTTCCATTGTTCTGAATGAGAGATAAACCTCTTACGTGTGAACGTTTTGTGGAAGAACCGTAACAGATATCTGTGAAATTTCAAAACGTGAAGCATGTCAAGGAAGTTGAGTATCTGAAGTGTAATTTGTGTGTACTTTCAGGTTAATAATGTGGCATTTTTGGCAGTTTAACTAAAGGTGTGCGGCTGCTGCCGTGAGGAAATATCAGCCTGAAATTACAATGGGCTTTAATGGAGGCATACTGAACGTTGTTGTCACTTCATGCCCTCAAGAGGCATTTTGTTGAATTATTTTTGCTTAATTATTTGTCATTTTTCAAGCTATGAGATGTTTTCCTACATTTGTCATGATAAATTATGTCTCAGGAATGTAGGGTTTTGGAATTATGGCAGTTTAAAAAAAATATATGAGGGCACATTTCAAGATGTTCTACCCTCTAGTTGTGACATCACGCACTCTAGTTAATGTTAAAATCTGAAGAAAACCTCTTTAACAAGGTCTGAACAATGTTTAATATCTCTAAAAGTAAGAATAAGATTTAAAAGTTGTTTTACAGGAATAGTGTCAGAAAGATGTGTAACATTTTAAAGTTGGAATGAGGTTTATGAGTGAAAGTATGAATGAACAGTTAGCAGTTGAAGTCGCATGAAGATTTGTTGAAGTCTGAAGAATCTCTCCATTGACTTCAATGGTCAAAAATGTGATGTATTATGGGATGTATCTCTGGAATTATGAAAGTTATGAATGAGAAAAGTAATAGCCATCGATTTCCGACCGAGCTGAACGTTTTGATATTTGAACGGAGTTTCTGCGATGTTCAATGTGGGAGGAGAAGAGGGCCAAAATAAGTTGGCGGAATAATAAACTTTTCGTCCAGAGAATAACATTTAGTGGGAATGCTGATAACAGCATTCCCACTAAATAATTAGTTAACACGTAGCAGCCTGCAGTCACTCTTAAGCTGTTGATGAAGGTAAACATAGTGAAGGCGGTGCGTAAAAAGGTACAGCTCTTTACGCGCTGGTGTTGCACTTCTCAGAGGCGGAGTATACGTCCCGCTGCCTCCTGATGCTGCAGCCATTTCATGGAGTGAAGGAGGTTTTCATTCTATAAAACAGTTGTGGCAGCAGATACCGTGAGAGTCCCGGACATGAATTCATAGATCAAGGCAGACTGGTTTACAGTTTTGCCAATCCGGTGCTTAAAGATAAAATGCAAAGGTTTTTTTATAATTGCCAGTAAAATCGAAATCATATAGCTACAACACTATCTAAGATATTGCAGTATTAAAATCGGAGATAATATGCGTCTGGCAATGCGAAATATTTATTTTGTTCAACCCCCAACACCAAGTCCGACGATTTATTTTCTCAGCCGCTCCTCCGCAAGATGGCGTCGTGTGACGTCAGAGTTGACAAACAAACACACCCTGGCTTATCGCTCACAGCGGCTCCCGCCGATAGTACAACTTAGTTTCGTCTATCATGTCTGATTCTGAGTCGGAGGCCACCCAATATCTGGAGCAGTGTGCGAACTATACCACGGTCTCCGGGGGAGCCGGGATTTTTTTGTGTGGGGGGGGGGGGGGGGTAAATGTTGATCCGTGCATTAATAGCAACAGCACAGACATAGGCCTATTATAAAGAGAAAATCTGTTGCACACGGGGTGGTGCCACAGGTCTACATTTACATGAAACGTCCCAATGGATCATGTTCATGTCAACAGATTTCCCGAGCATGTATGGGCTACGTAAACTTCGATCAACTTGATTATAAATAATCCACGGACCACCAACAGGCTACATTGTTTCACATAGGCTATAGCCTATTATGGCTGTAGCATACACAGAGCCGAACACACGCGATAAGAGCAGCCAGCGGCACCAACCATGAACAATATTAATATTAATAATACAGCTATAGCACAACACAACCCTCTCACTGCCTGGAGAGACGCGACGATGCACATAGCTCTTCAGCCCCCAAGTTAACGTTAGCTGTCAAGTTAGCACTAGCACTGACCTTAGCTCCCTCCTCTCTCGGTTCTGTTGTAGCAGCAGTCACAACGTACGATGTGCTACCACCAGCGGGGGAGCATTTTGAATTGGGCCAGGAGGAATAATAGTGGATTTAATCCCTATCATAATGCATATTGTTCACACTTTTCCGTTATGAGTGGAGGAGCGATGAATGAGCTGCAGATAAACTTCAATGCTAACAGTGAATTAGCCCCGAGCGAAAAATGCTAACCTGTTACTGCACCGAAATCACTCCTAGTTCCCTTATTACTTATCCTAGCTCCACATCAAAAACATTGTGTATGATCGTAAAGACACAGGATCTAACGGTGCCCACCTCTATAAGCAATACAACTTAATAAAACTGCAATTCCGTTATCTGCGTTATCTGCTGTGCTCCGTGCGCTTTGAAATCTAATCAAAAGTTGTTTACCTCAATTCTTTGGCGTTTCTCCATCGCCCGGCTCTTTCGTTCTTTCAGTGGTTTCTTGTGCTGAAATATGGAGGGGACGGCTCCGGGTTTCAGCCTCCGATGTACTATTAATGCTTCTGCACCAACAGACTTGATGATAGCAGGATCAACGTCGTATGCATCACATGCGAAGTGGTCAGAACACAACTTGCTCCATTTTGTCGGTTGCCAGCCAACACGATTCACTAAAATAATCCATTTTTGGCGGATGATTTGGTCTTTTGGAAATGCATGGAAAACTCTCCCAGATCCCGCACCGTTCGTACAACAAAAAGCACAACAAAAAGCACAACAATAACCCATGTTAATTCCGTTTTCTTTTCGAAAAACATGTGACCGAGACTGCCGAGTCATATTTGGTCCAGAGCATAGACTGTATATATAAAGGTATAAGGTCCAGAGACTGTTTGGCAACAGTGACGTCACGCGCGCGGAGGCTGCTGGGAATGTCATGTCAGAAATTCAGACGGCTTTGGGTCGAGTTTTGTATCAATAAAAAGCTTTTTTTCGGGTGTATTATCTCGATTTAAATAAAATAAAAAATATAGGCAGTCTTAAAAACAACATTTCTATAAAAATGTAGCATATTTGGAAGCTTTGCATTTGATCTTTAAACAAGTAGCTCTTCACCCCTGGCCGACATGTCCTTAAAATGAAGTCTGAGTTTGAAATATATCTCAAATAATGTATGCACTGCCATTTCCCCACATAAACATAACAGTCTGCAATGAAACGGTTGACTCCTGTGTGCTCCTACTTGGCGCACCGGTAGGTAACTTTCTCCTGCGAACGAGAGGCTGAGACCTGCTGAGCCGCCAAATCCCTCGGAACACCATAACAGCCATTTTCAACTGTTTTCTGATGGAAGTTTAACTAGGCTACTGGATGAAATAATATGACTGCGAAAATAATTCTGCAAATATTACGATAAATTCACAGCTATTTCGCGGCCCAGCAGTAACACCTCCCGGGGGTTGGGAACCCCTGGTTTAGAGGACACATTTCATTTTCAGCCACTCTCCTTTCCTGGTTAAAATACCACTGTAGCTCCCGACCTTTTTTTAATGGTAACTAAGAAGATTTTTTTCTTTACATTGAAGTTAAATGCATCTGGTGCACTTTGAGGGCAACATTGGGATACAACTCTCAACACTCATATGAAACAGAACTAATCAAAAAAACATTAGAATATACTCACAACCAATAACAAATGTTTATAATATTTAAACTCCTCTCTCCTATTTTACCTAGTCTGCATTCTTTCTTGTTATTTATGCATATTTTACTAATCACTCCCCTTTTAAACTGTGTTTTGAATTTTTTACTGACCTATAGTACACAATGGAATGATTTCTTAACTTATTTTTTACAACTATATTAAATAGATGCAAATATATGTTTACAAAGATGACCAAACCGTTTGAGACCCACTGAGATAACTTAGACTAAAGTTTACAATCTAATCATTCAGCGAGTCCTTTACCTCACCTAAACTGATGTTATCTCAGCCTCTCAGTCTGACAGGAGAGGACTCTCCCTCTCCTTATTGTTGAAACAGCTTCTAATCTCAGTTAGCTCCGAGCTAGCACCAGATGCTAACAACAACCCCCGTAACTGCGTGCTGTGTTTATATCTAGTGCCTGTTGCTTCTAAAACACCTGACTTTCCCTACGGGGATATATTAAGGTTTATCTTATCTTAATGTGTTCCACAGGCTGGAATCTTGTGTAGCAAATAATTAACGCTGTATTTTCATATGTCCCTTAACAGGAGGAGTTTGTTTGTGAACCACCAATGATTACTCGTCACACCTCCAAGATGTTTGTGATGGAGGGTCAGGAGGTCAGCCTACGCTGTAAGTCCATCGGCGATCCTGAGCCTTCAACACACTGGGTCAGTCCTGATGGAAAGCTTATAGGCAACACGTCCAGAACCATCTGCTATGAGAATGGCTCGCTGGACATCCTCAAAGCCTCAGTGAAGGTAGATGCATGCTATAATTTTCATAGAATTAGTATATTTGTGTGGTATGCTGATTTATTCTAAACTGTTAGCCTATTTTCTATGCATTGCTGTTTAATTGAAAGATACCAATATATGTTGCAGCTCATAATCATTTACTGTGTACTGTTTAGTGTGTAAAGACTAGTCAGCTTATTATATTCATTTTATGAAGAATATTTGAAAACAAATAATGTTGCCTTGAATGCTGTTGAGAGTTTAGAAAAACATTGTTTTGTGAGTATACGCATGTTTCCAAATCAATAAGGAATTATTGACTTTGTTATTGTTTTTGACAGTTATTAATGCTTAATGAAATTAAGAACTAAGATACATAATAGCTTCAAAGAGCAGACATGGAATTTATTTACCATTTGGGAGGGGAGTAGCCCTGTATGTAGGGATTTGGCTTGGTTCAAGAGGTTCGCCTGTTCAAGGACAGGTAGACTGTTACCTGAGAGGCTTCTCAATACTCTAATTTCCCCTCCTCGACTCCTCGGTCCTCCGGTAGTGACCCGGAAATGGATTTCAGCGCGCCATTTTGAAGGACATCTAATTTCTCTAAATGCATACCGAGGATCGAGCGTCGAGGAGGCTCTCTGGAGGAGCTCTAACCGAGGATACACTGATAGTTCCTCCACGGCTCCTCCGCGGATGCATTTCCGGGAACGGTGGAGGCGTGACGCACGGCCGGACTTATCTCAGCCAATGACAGCTCTGCATGCAACCCCTGGATATTATTTTAGAAACTGCTTTTATCGCGTCGCGATGTTTACAGAGAGAACAGCTGTGAGGTCCGTGCAGAAAGCAGAGCCGTGTGTATAATATATATCACTCAGTATAACAGGCCTACTCTCTTTATTTGCTTTAGTTTAGTAGATATCTACACACAAAGAGTCGATATTTTTCTAAGACCATTTAGTGCTTCACATAATAAAATACACAACGGCTGTATCCTGATTATGCTTTAGGAGCTGTAGGTGTGTGTGGTACAGTGTGTAGGTGTGTGTGTAGTACAGTGTACTGTGTAGGTGTGTGTGGTACAGTGTGTAGGTGTGTGTAGTACCAGCCTGTCCTCCTACAAAAAACGACCATATAGGTCGATTGTTCAGCAGCTAAATACGACCCAGAGACACGTTTTAAAGTGTAGCACCTCCAGTGGTCGTGTAAGAAACAACATGCTCCTGTCGATTGCAAACGCTCCGGAGGGTCGTTTATTCACAAATAACCCTCTCTGGAAAATCCTAAATTGTGGAATAGTTTGGCCATTAAAATGCTTTTTTATTAGATTTCTAGCGAGAAGTGTATATTGTACTTTTATAATCCACGTCCAGTGGATGTGTAGGATCTACAGTTTGATAGATATACGAAGATGATTTGAGGTCTCGCCAGGAGAACGTGTACTGTATATGGGGCAACTTCCATGTAAAGTTAGCGTGGGTGAAAACAGTATTTCCGGTCTCGAAGTTTTCATAATAAAACCGGAAGTATTCCCCACACTGTCAAATTATTACGCAGTGATATCTCCATTACTCATCCACTAAAAAACATCAGTTTATCCTTGTTAATTACACAATATTGATTGGTTTAAATTGTGTACAATGCTTTTGTGTTTTTAACCTTCGATTCGGAGAAACAAATTGTTTTTTCTGAGTTTAGACACGACAGAGTTTCCGAAGACACTACACTACCCAGAATCCCCAGCTATCGTTTGGGACTACAACATCCGCCTTGCTTTACAAACCCCGTGATTAGCCCTCAAGCTCTGTGATTGGATATTGGAGTGGCAGTGCGACAAGGTTACGCTGTCAAACAGCTCTTTGAAATGGAATGGAACCACGCCAGACTATCCAAAACTGGACTTGGACGGGTCCAGCCCCCGGGTCCAGCCCGGCCCTCCCCCCCAGAATTACACTTGCTGCCTATTGTGTGTTTCGCAACATGTTCTATGGCACGTCTCTACTGGGAAATGTAGTTTTAAAAGACGTTTTCGTATTTCCCACAATTAGAAGTTGCCAGTATTAAACTGTATACATCCCTGGAGGTTTAGGGGATACGAAACACATTGGTGTTATCAAATTTAAAACATATAATTAATACATGGGTGAAAATTGCTTGTGTCCATAATGGGCAGCATTAATATACCCACATGACAGCTAAGGTCAGAAGAGCTTTATTTAACAGCTGGTCTTATGTCTGTGACCCCTCCTGTTGTTAATTGATAAGCCTGAAACATGCACTTGTCAAGGTTCAGATGCACATTTAGCAAATATGGCAGTAGCCATCGATCATCTTAAGATAAGATACTTTATTGATCCCAAGTTGGGAAATGTTTTTGTTACAGCAGCATGTACTTTGTTCTACTCCACTACAATTCAGAGGTTAACCTGATATTTTTACTCTACTACATTTATTTTTGTTACTTTGCAGATTCTGATTAATGATGTGAAATATAAACAACCCTTAAATCAGACTTTAGTTACACCTGAGTAAAATGCAGCCTTATCAGTTTGTCTGTTTTGCACATCCTCCTGTTAATGTCTTTGGACGTCCTGCACTAAACTGTTTTACTGTAGAGATCACTACAGTATCTTCTAGATATTTTCCATTCTATATTTCTATCATTGACCCCTATTTTGTATGTAGGCTACTCTTAATATTTAAATGTTTTCATCAATAACTAAATACATATAACTTATTCAACAACTACATTCAATAACGTGCTTTAACCACTAGGAGGTGCGGTTTAGACCAGTGGTCTAGTTAATAAAACATAATAATATCGTACATAATATGACTATTCACTTTATTGTGAGTTTAAAACAGAACGGTAAAGGAAAATACAGTTTCAGTCTCTCGATGTGAAGCTTATGCATTGTACCATGAACCTGTATAGACCTGTAACAGTCAACTGCATGAGGAGTTGGAAAGGTAGTTCAGAAAATCAGTAATATCTTTAAAAACTACAAAAAAGTCCCTTTCGATCAGCTGTGCACCGTTATGGTGTAAATAGAGACTATCTACTAATTGGATCAAATATAAAAGTCAGCCGAATTAGTGTTGATACTGCAAGGAGACGTATTGTGTGAAAAGAAATGGAAGATGTTGTTTAATTGTTGATATATTTATGGTTCACGTCACGTATTCAGTTTTGGCGGCATCTCTTCCAGTTTGTCAAAAGGTCTTCTGATCAGGGCTCTATAAATACATATCTAGGGCAGATATGTAATATGTGATGCAGCCGAACCGTGTATTGCAATGCCGTTATGTGATGACTTTCAAAGAGAAAAGCAAGAGCACTCGGAATAAAGTTGTATTATTATTATTTTTAATGTTTTCCGATTTCATATCACATAAACATCATATCCCGACGTGCATTGCGGCGTGATTTTAGCCTATCAAAACCTCTGAAAAAAGAAATGTGTCTCTCAGAATCGAAAGAGAAAAACCTATGGGAAAAACACAAAAGCATTGTACACAATTTAAACCAATTAATGTCGTATAATTAACTAGGATAAACTGATGTTGTTTAGTGGATGAGTAGTGCAGATATCACTGTTAAATCATTTGATCATTGGTTTTATTATGAAAACGGCGAGACCGGAAATACTGTTTTCAACCCGTAACTTTACATGGAAGCTTGCCGCATATACACGTTCTCCTGACGAAACCTCAAATCATCTTCGTAATATCTATCAAACTATAGATCCTACATATCGACTGGACGTGGATTCTAAAAGTACAATATATACTTCTCGCTAGAAATCTAATCATAAAGCGTTTTAATGGCCAAACTATCCTACAATTTAGGATTTTACAGAGAGGGTTATTTGTGAATAAACAACCCTCTGTAACGTTTGCATTCAACGGGAGCACTCGAGGCCGACAATTTTAAAACGTAATTATAGGTCGTATTAAGCGCTTGAACAAACGACATATTTGGTCGTAATAAGGGCTTAAAACAATCGACCCATTTGGTCGTATGAGTTGGAGGACTTGTTGGTAGTACAGTGTACTGTGTAGGTGTGTGTGGTACAGTGTAAAGGTGTGTGTGTTGTAAAGTGTAAAGGTGTGTGTGTTGTAGTGTGTAGGTGTGTGTGTGTGGTACAGTGTAGGTGTATGTGTGTGGTACAGTGTGTAGGTGTATAATATATATCACTCAGTATAACAGGCCTACTCTCTTTATTTGCTTTAGTTTAGTAGATATCTACACACAAAGAGTCGATATTTTTCTAAGACCATTTAGTGCTTCACATAATAAAATACACAACGGCTGTATCCTGATTATGCTTTAGGAGCTGTAGGTGTGTGTGGTACAGTGTGTAGGTGTGTGTGTAGTACCGTGTACTATGTAGGTGTGTGTGGTACAGTGTACTGTGTAGGTGTGTGTGGTACAGTGTAAAGGTGTGTGTGTGTTGTACAGTGTAAAGGTGTGTGTGTTGTAGTGTGTAGGTGTGTGTGTGGTACGGTGTAGGTGTATGTGTGTGGTACAGTGTGTAGGTGTGTGTGGTACAGTGTGTAGGTGTGTGTGTTGTACAGGGTGTAGGTGTGTGTGTGTGGTACAGTGTGTACGTGTGTGTGTGTGGTACAGTGTGTAGGTGTGTGTGTGGTACAGTGTGTAGATGTGTGTGTGTGTGTGTGTGTGTGTGGTACAGTGTGTAGGTGTGTGTGTGTGTGTGTGTGTGTGTGTGTGTGTGTGTGTGTGTGTGTGTGTGTGTGTGTGTGTGTGTGTGTGTGTGTGTGTGTGTGTGTGTGGTACAGTGTGTAGGTGTGTGTGTGTGGTACACTGTGTAGGTGTGTGTGTGTGGTACGGTGTGTGTAGGTATGTGTGTTGTACAGTGTGTAGATGCAGCGGACAGACAGGTCTCAGTTGGTTTGGTGTCCTTTGCTTACTTTTAATACTTGTAAATACAACTTTTGGCCCGTAATTTCAATTCCCCATTTCAGCGACCAGAGAGAGAGGGGGAGGGGAGGGGGGGGGGGGATATATCCAGTCTCTGATTGTGTTATGTTGTTATGAGAGTGCTCTCATACTTGTTTGATTCTGAAATTGTATATATTTATATAAATATATGTAGAATAGAATATAATTGTTTAATGTCATTACATACATGTACACTGATATAAAAAAAACGCATCATACATACTTAGGAATAAGGAATAAAGGAATACAGTGCAGTAATTATTTCCAGGAGTATACAAATAAAATCTGTAATGTAATAAATAATAATAATAGTATGTATTTATAATAAAAATAGTCATCATATATATCGTATGTACAGAGTCACATTTATGATGATTTCAGGTGTTAAGAGAAATGATGGCTCTTGGGAAAAAAGTGTCTTTGAGTCTGTTTGTTTTGGATTTAACAACACACGGTGTGTTTGGCAGGGCCTTCAACAGCTAACCAACTATAAGGGCAAAACATCTGGCACTACTAGAGCTGACGCCCACCTTGCAGAGGAACTAAACCACTTCTTTGCCCGCTTTGAGGCTAGCAGACCCCCCCACTTTTCTATTCTGCCTCTGTCCCTGCAAACTACCAGCTCCATACCACCTCCCACTCTCAAAGAACATCAGGTGAAGCAGAGGTCTGTGAATCCTGGAAAAGCCGCAGGACCCGATGGAGTACTCGGAAAAGTACTCAAAGCTTGTGCTGACCAGCTTTCAGGGGTCCTGACCAGGATATTCAACCTGTCCCCGTCACAAGCTTGCATTCCATCCTGTCTGAAAACGGCTACCATCATTCCTGTCCCCAAAAAGACACCAGAGCTCAACGACTACAGGCCCATAGCCCTAACATCGGCAGTGATGAAATGTTTCGAACGACTGATAGCCGACTACATCAAAGCCAGCCTCCCACCCTCCCTCGACCCTCATCAGTTCGCCTATAGAGCCAACAGATCCACGGATGATGCCATCGCCATGGTCCTTCACACAGCTGTGAGCCTAGAAGGCCCAGGCAACTATATAAGGATGCTGTTTGTCGATTTTAGCTCAGCTTTTAACACCATCATACCTGACAAACTAGTGGAAAAACTGTCAAGCCTAGGTTTCCCCTCCATCTTATGCGCCTGGATTTATAATTTCCTTGCAGACCGTCCTCAGACAGTGAAAATAGGCCCTTATTGCTCCTCCACCCGCACCCTCAGCACTGGCTCCCCGCAGGGCTGCGTGCTGAGCCCTCTACTCTACACTCTCTACACACACGACTGCTCTCCCAATCACCTCTCCAACTCCATTATCAAATTTGCAGATGACACCACTGTGGTCGGCCAAATATATAAGGGAGACGACGAGTCGGCATACAGAGACGAGATCCTGAAGCTGTCTGTGTGGTGTTCAGCAAACAATCTGTATCTGAACACAAGCAAAACAAAATAAATCATCATAGACTTGAGAAAGCACCGTCCAGAACCCGCCCCCCTTCACCTCAACGGAGAGAGAGTGGAGAGGGTCTCCACCTTTAAGTTCCTGGGGGTTGACATCTCGGAGAGCCTCAGCTGGACAGCACACACCACTGCAGCAGTTAAGAAGGCCCAGCAGCGACTTCACTTCGTGAGGGTGCTTCGGAGAAACCGACTGAACAAGAAGCTGCTGGTGTCCTTCTACCGGGCGACCATCGAGAGCGTGCTGTCATACTCCATCTCGGGGTGGTATGCAGGATGCTCAACTGCGGACAAGAAAGCCCTGCAGAGAGTGATCAGGATGGCAGAGAAAACCATCAGCTGCCCCCTGCCCTCTCTGGAGCACATCTCCACCTCCCGCTGCCCTCTCTGGAACACATCTCCACCTCCCGCTGCCCTCTCTGGAACACATGTCCACCTCCCGCTGCCCTCTCTGGAACACATCTCCACCTCCCCCTGCCCTCTCTGGAACACATGTCCACCTCCCGCTGCCCTCTCTGGAACACATCTCCACCTCCCGCTGCCCTCTCTGGAACACATCTCCACCTCCCGCTGCCCTCTCTGGAACACATCTCCACCTCCCGCTGCCCTCTCTGGAACACATGTCCACCTCCCCCTGCCCTCTCTGGAACACATGTCCACCTCCCGCTGCCCTCTCTGGAACACATCTCCACCTCCCCCTGCCCTCTCTGGAACACATGTCCACCTCCCGCTGCCCTCTCTGGAACACATGTCCACCTCCCGCTGCCCTCTCTGGAACACATCTCCACCTCCCGCTGCCCTCTCTGGAACACATGTCCACCTCCCCCTGCCCTCTCTGGAACACATCTCCACCTCCCGCTGCCCTCTCTGGAACACATGTCCACCTCCCCCTGCCCTCTCTGGAACACATCTCCACCTCCCCCTGCCCTCTCTGGAACACATGTCCACCTCCCGCTGCCCTCTCTGGAACACATCTCCACCTCACGCTGCCCTCTCTGGAACACATCTCCACCTCCCGCTGCCCTCTCTGGAACACATCTCCACCTCCCGCTGCCCTCTCTGGAACACATGTCCACCTCCCCCTGCCCTCTCTGGAACACATGTCCACCTCCCGCTGCCCTCTCTGGAACACATCTCCACCTCCCCCTGCCCTCTCTGGAACACATGTCCACCTCCCGCTGCCCTCTCTGGAACACATGTCCACCTCCCGCTGCCCTCTCTGGAACACATCTCCACCTCCCGCTGCCCTCTCTGGAACACATGTCCACCTCCCCCTGCCCTCTCTGGAACACATCTCCACCTCCCGCTGCCCTCTCTGGAACACATGTCCACCTCCCCCTGCCCTCTCTGGAACACATCTCCACCTCCCCCTGCCCTCTCTGGAACACATGTCCACCTCCCGCTGCCCTCTCTGGAACACATCTCCACCTCACGCTGCCCTCTCTGGAACACATCTCCACCTCCCGCTGCCTCAGCAGAGCTAACACAATCATAAAGGACAGCTCTCACCCAGGTCACAGACTGTTCTCTCTCCTGCCTTCTGGGAGGAGATACAGGAGCTTCAAGTCACGGACAAACAGACTCAAAAACAGTTTCTACCCCTGGGCCGTCAGGCTGCTCAACCACCACACATAATGCAATAACTGTAACCATTCTCACACATACACACACTTTTAAATGCACTTTTATATACTATTTTTTACATCAATATTTGTAACTATTTATTCCCCCGTATGATTGTATGTTGTCTGTCCTATTGCCGTGTTTTTTAGTGTTATGTATTTTGTTTGTATTTTTTGCACACCGGGCCAGAGTTGCACTCTGAATCTCGTTATACTCTGTGTATAATGACAATAAAAGGCTTTAACTTTACTGTATACACCTGTAGCACCTGCCGGGCCGGAGGGCAGCAGGTTGAACAGGTGAAAGCTGTGTGTGTGTGTGTGTGCGTGTCCGCATCTGCAGCCTGATATTGTCTCGTGACACCGCACTGTGAATGAATCAAAGTAGATATAGAAGTCATCATGAACACATCTGTCCATCAGACAGAGGCTGCTGCCTCCTGTCATCATTAATGGACGTCTCTTTAAAATGATCGCTCAGAGGAGAGGAGTTCTCATTTCTCTAACCGCCTGCTGCTTCCCCTCCTCTCTCCTCGGCTCCTCTCCTCTCTCCTCGGCTCCCCTCCTCTCTCCTCGGCTCCCGTCCTCTCTCCTCGGCTCCCCTCCTCGACTCCTCCGCTCGCATCTCCTGTGGGCGGGACTAAGTCTTGAGGATAGGAGTCGAGGAGGGGAAATTAGAGTATTGAGAAGCCTCTCTGGAGACCAACCATTTTGCCTCCTGCCTTCTAATGCTAGGATGGGTGAGATGCAGAGTCTTAATTGTACTTTGTGCAGTGCTTTTTATATGTGTCGTAAATTAAAATTAGATTTGATTCAAATCCTCCATAATTACATAACACCTCTACAACCAGAACTGCAGCTTAGTGTTGGCATTTAGGAGGAAACTCAAATAAAATGAAGAAAGAATTGCCAGGATAAATTTTCTAAGACACTTTATTTCATCTGTAAAAGCAAGGAGGGAAATGTTTGTTTTAGTAATACAATATTTGGCTACATGAGGCTGAATTCCCATAAAAGCAAATACTTTATAAACTTTCCGGCCTTTTCTTTTCTTCAAATATTTGTAGGATTCTGGAAAGTTCACATGCATAGCATCCAATGCGGCAGGGGAAGCCACTGCTCCTGTTGAGTTAGTGGTCAACCCCTCACCACACTTTGACCCTAAATTGGACCCTGACCCGGGGCCTTCAGACATCCCCACATCTATCAAGTCCAACGCAAGCGGGGGTCAGGCGCGTTCCGACCTGCAGAGGGTCAGTGTGTCTGATCTTACGTCCAGTTCTGCCACCATCAGATGGCCACCGCAGAACCACATACCCGGAGTCCGCATGTACCAGATCCAGTACAACAGCTCTACTGATGATATCCTGATATATAGGTGAGTGTGGCTGCTTTGGGTTGGATCGATAATGTGTCTGATTTAACTTTTGTCCTGTGACAGGACATAACTGATGTTCACGCTCAAGCTTTCTTCTGCATCTTCAAATCAATTGTTTGGTTAATGATAATTTATGTTCAGATACTCCACAGTAAGAGACAAGTTACAGAAGACCAGCCGTAGATATGATAATTTGTTTGATGCGCCGAGGCTCCTTCAGCTTCATAAATTGACACAAAGAGCTCTCAACTGATTGCAATGTCTTCCCATCGGCGGTGGTATTTGACGCTCATGGAAGCACCGCATCCATTTATGTCGGCAGCTCTTAAAGGCAATGTGAGCGTCCATTCCCATTGGATAATGGAGAATTGTACACCCGGAAGTAAGTATTCTCCTTACTGTCCATTGATTTGACAGTGATATCTCCACTACTCATCAACTCAAAAACACCAGATTACCTTTGTTAATTAAACGACATTGATAGGTTTAAATTGTGTGCAATGCTTTTGTGTTTTTCCCCTTCAATTCTGAGAAACAACTTGTTTTCTCTGAAATGTGGGGCGCCAAAGAGACTACACTACCCACAATCCCCAGCTATTGTTGTGACGACGCCTGTCCGCTTTGCGACAAACCCTGTGATTAATCTTCAGACTCTGGGATTGGATGTTGGAGTGGCAGTGCGCTAAGGTTACGCCGAGCGTCAAGCTCTTTGAAATGGAACGAAACCACGGCAGACTATTCAAAACTGGACTCGAACGCCCCCCAGATCTACACATGATGGCTATTGTGTTTCGCAACATGT
This sequence comes from Pseudochaenichthys georgianus, assembly GCF_902827115.2. Taxonomy (NCBI): domain Eukaryota; kingdom Metazoa; phylum Chordata; class Actinopteri; order Perciformes; family Channichthyidae; genus Pseudochaenichthys; species Pseudochaenichthys georgianus. The sequence goes on from NC_047515.1 coordinate 389,859, forward strand.
TCTCCATGACACATCTCTACTGGGAATTGTAATTTTAAAAGACGTTTTCGTTTTTCCCAAAATTAGAAGTTGACAGTATTAAACTGTGTACAGCCCTGGAGGTTTAGGCGATAGGAAACACATTGGTGTGTGCACATTTAAAGCATGTAATTACTAAATGGGTGAAAATCGCTTGTATCCATAATGGGCAGCATTACTATATACCCACATGACAGCTCATTGTTTCATTTAATTTAATTTCAAACCTTTATTTATCCAGGTGTATCCCATTGAGATCATTGATCTCTTTTTCAAGGGAGACCTGCTCAAGTAGGTTCCACATGAAACATAAAAACATAAACAGAACAACAAAAAGGACATCTTACAGCATCATTACAGGGTTTACAATTTACATAACTATCCACATGTGCAGGTCAGGGTTTCCGTTACGATTTTTTCTCGCCGGTCAAATGTCCGGGCAGAATTTATTTTACCGGACAAATTTGAAACTTACCGGTCATATTTCAATAATAATAATAAGAGTTGTGTAGCAGAGTTTCCGTTAGCAGGTAATTACCGGACTATGAGCAGATATGCTTCAGTTTAAAACTCAGTTCACGGGCTCATTTTTATATTGCTTCAGTTTATAATCGTAACAGATCGAAAAATTCAGATTCATTTTTCAATAAATTATTCCACAAACAACATAATTATTACATTCAAACAAACTACTTGTAGTAGATAACGTACATTATTCAGAAGTTTACATTACATTTGAATAATAACACGGGACTCGGATCCTCTCTTTTCCCCTCTCCCTCCCTCTCTCTCCTGACAGCCCGTCAGGTTCTCATGCAGCTCCTGCAGCTCGCTAAACAGAGGGCGGGGCTTCAGGTGATTATACAGAGCTGCGTGTCTCGGTCAGACTCAGCAGCTGATAATGACCGGCGGCCGATCGATCGGAGCCTCCCTAATTATTACCAGACATTTTGACCGGCAGGTTTTGAATTTACCGGTTTTTAATAAATGTTACCAGCTAAAAACCGGTAATTACCGGCTAACGGAAACTCTGGTGCAGGTACCAACAGCTTCCGATTGAGTAGCATCCAACCGAGCTTTAAAAACATTTAGTGGCACCAGATTGCCCAGTTCCCATTTCAATTGCAGAGTATTCCAAGACAGAGGAGCTGCACATCTAAAAGCTATCTTCCCTAAGACCTAGCAGTTGGCACATTTAATAAAACTACAGCATGCGATCTCAGGCAGTAGCCACTTACTTATTGTAACAATAAGTAACTCCACTACAATTCAGAGGTTAACCTGGTATTTTTACTCCACTACATTTACTTTAGTTACTCTGCAGATTCTGATTAATGATGTGAAATATAAACAACCCTTAAAGCAGACTTTAGTTACACCTGGGTACAATTCAGGGAAAGGTGATTGCAGTGGCGGCCGGCCCATAGGGGCGCTAGGGGCGCCGCCCCACCTCCTGCCAGATACAAAATAAAAAAAATTAAATAAAAAAATATATATTTAAAAAAAAATATTTAAAAAAAAAATTGTTTTTATATTTTAATTTTTAATGAACAAGGTAAATATCATACAATTAGTATCACAAACATGTATAATCTACAATACAATCTCGTTTAAAATTGTGTGACGATGTCTAAAGTTACTGATAAGTCACCTGTTTCCTGCCTGGCCTTGCCCATGGCATTAGTTTATAATTACCGGGCAGAGCCCCCGAGCCAAACAGCAGCAACCAGTACGTTGCAAAAGTCTCAATAGTAAACTGTGCCGCCGAAACATAATTTCAGCCAATCAGCGCCGTCAAATATTTTGGTCACGTGGGCGCTCACGTTGGCGCCCATGTTGGCGCCCATGTTGGCGCCCATGTTGGCGCCCATGTTGGCGCCCATGTTGGCGCCCATGTTGGCGCCCATGTTGCTTACGTGCGTTGACGTGAGTTGTTTTTTAGACTCGTGAGTGACCAAGGTAACGCAGTATTTGGATGAGAATGGTGTGCAGGTGGAGTCGCCGGAACCTCGGTCCGCCCAAGAGCTACTCTCCAATCCTTTTGAAAGGAGAAGTTTGGGAGATAAATTGATACTTAAAGACCTTGGACCGGACCAACCCGATTTATATATATCACAGCAAGCTCGTGAAAAAGACAAAACGTATCAACAAGGCTTCTCACATGGCTAGCTGGATGCAAACAGGTAAATGCTATCTTTTGTTTCACATGCTTGCTCTTCAAACAGCCGGGGACAGATACGATCTGTTCAGAAACTAGACAAAAGTTAAACAAGTACAAACCACAGACTGTCTGTGTCATGGAGAATACAGTCGCTGGTTTATTTATGTCTGTAGGCCGTTGTTGTGAGTGTGGACGGTGTTAGGAGATATAGGCTTAAATCTCCTCGCGTTCCTACAAGCTGTTATCTTACATGAAGGGAATCCAGAGCATACACTTAACCGTTTAACAATAATCCACTTTAATGGTAATATACAATGCAATACAATCAAATACATTACCATACACAATCATATCGTATTATGTGTAATGTCAGGAGTTTGGCCTACTCCTGGCTCCTGCCCACAGGCCACCACGACCTCCTGTCCCAGCGACGCGTGAAGAGAGAGACAGAACAGCAAGCTGGATAGGCTTTCATACCAAATGATACAGGAGGGGGTGGAGTTTAAGGACAACTGGTCCAGTCATCTCATATAAACACCTCTGACCCTCACTGTCTCCTATTTCTGCAGCCTCTGCACCGACACACATCCCCCATCACATTCCGAGACCACAGTGGGGTCTCGGTCCAGCTCCCCCACAGCAATAAAACCCTTACCAGCCCTTCTTCCTTTGTCCTCACAAAACCACATGTTAGCAGGCCCAAAACCAGCCCAGTTGTCTACACAAATCATTTTCAAGTTTCTTCACAGTTTGCACGAATACATACAAATATTTCCTTACAATTCCCTCTTTTGCACTCTTAAAAAGAGAGTGCAATTTACACAAGGCACTTGCAAAAAACTGCATCCTTGTCTGCTGAGTCTCCATACTTTTTATTCTCAGTGTCCACAGTGAAGGGCACTCCGTCCAGGCTCTCGTTGCAGATGACGCAGCGGAAGCAACCGGGGCGGTAAGACTTCCCCAGGGCCTGCCGGCCTGCATGTCCATGATTAGATGTCCACCTGCGTTGCACTTGTCTGCAGACTGCTGGAACCCAGAGTACAGAAAGTCCTCTTCACAGAAAACCCTTCCTGCGTCATAGTAGAACGCCTTCCCTCTCAGCCTTCGACTACAGGCGCTGCAGGTGAAGCAGCTGTCATGGTAGAGGCTGCCCATAGCTTGGCAGGCCTGGCTGGCTCCATACACCGTCTTGTTGCACTTAACCCACACTCCTGTTTCAGCGGAGAGTGGAGTCCCCTGTGCCGTCCTGGCTTGCCGTGTCTTTGTCCCCTCTGATCTGCTGACGGCGGCTTCTGAGTCGATGCTGAATAGATGTCCTCCCGATCTTCCTTCTCCGGTCCGTTGATGATGCCTCCTGGGACGACTGCTGGATGGATGATGGATGTCCTTCTCCTCCAATCCGCTGATGACAGCCTCCGAGTCGACCTCCCTGATGAGAGCCCGATCCGTCCTGATGTCGTCTAGGGTCCTCGCAGGTGTTTTCCCCCGCCGCACACTGGCTCCGCACAGTGGTACCAGTTGTCCCCCTTTCCTTGTAGGCGGACGGCACGGGATGTCCTCTGGGTCACTCGGTCGGGGCTGGAGAGCCTGGGGTTGACAGTCAGCCTCCTGCGTCTCGGGTCCCCCTTTTGGCATCCACAACCTGTGTGGAGAAATCTGATACCAATCCCTCAAGCCTACGCTCCGGGCTCTGGGGCCCTCGGCTGTTTGACCCACCAGTGCCTGGCCACTTGGAGCCTGTTGGTGGGGTGTCTTAAAACAACAGACGTCGGTGCACAGGTTTTCTAAATTAATTGTGCAGCTTCAGAATCTTAATACTTGGACTGTGCCAACTAAATAAGAACCCCAACATCTTTAGGTAAACTAAATAACATATTTCAATAGCTCTGAATTTCTGACAAGCATCTGTATTTATTTTTAAATGAAATCCCTGAGATCCCATTAAAAATCTAAATATAATATGAACTGCTAATGTTTCTGGTAAAGAAACACACTAATCTTATGGATTCAAAAACAACCAAAATCACAATACTAACAAAGTGAATGGCTTCCTGGTGATACTGCTTCTACCCGTCAGTTCTTAGATATTATCCTACTAAAAAATGAATACAGAATTCGCACCAACTGTCATCAAATGTCTTTCTAAATGTAGATGAAATGTATATCCCCATAATGACCTAAACAATAAAGTCTATGGCTTTTACTTTTTTACCAGACTAGTTACATGATGTTGTCTAAATTACATTGTGTCTCATTACATTACTATGTTTTAGCTTAACTGTAAATATGTTCTTTCTACATTTCAAACCTCAGTTACTTTAATACCTGTTGAAACATTAGTTGACACATTACTCACCGGTCAGCCTCTCCAGTATTTCATTCTGGACTTACATCTCTCCCAGTAGCCCCTTGGCCTCTGATTCTCTACCTGTGTTACCTGCTATAACTCAATCAATACTAGAGACATGTCAACATTCACCAAACAGCCTCTTATCCCCAAATATGGAGCAGGTCAATTCTAAAACTGTCAATCAATGGTCAGATTGAACAATGGAGTTGGGCAGCAGGTTCCTTTCAGTCCCCTAAATGAAAAATGTACATTGTAAAGTTTACACTCCCCCTTTTTTACACATTCTCTCATGTGTAAACGAAAACCTGTATGGGAAGAAAACCTTCAGGTCATAATGGATTATAAGACAATACCAAACATTTTTCCCAGTAAACACTTGAGAGTGTTTCTCTCCATCATTCAGTCCTAAAAGAAACAGAATTCCAAATTTCATAGTTTGAGTTTCACATTCTGCAAACCGCCACCTCCTGTGGGAGTGAAACATCAACCAGATTAGATACGGTTTCCCGTTTGGGGAATGTTAGGAAACCCCTCATTTCACACAGAAATAATGTGTTAGTCCAAAACATGCTTGATTAGTCATCGTTTCAAATCACGCAGTTGCACTGATCAGGTGCAGACATACACACACTCACACTCACACTGTCAGGTTGTAAAGTCAGGTTTGGTCAGGTACACCTCAGAGTCAGTCATTGACAGTGCCTTCCCAAGTTACCCTGTCGGTCAGTTGGTCTCAGTCTTTTTGGCCATGTGTTGTGCTCTGCAGAGACTTTGATGTTCCAGCACAGGCCAGCATCCTCCGTCTATACAAATCTGTATATATGGAGCGCCATCATTTATTAATTCACAATTACAACTATAATGTTCAAGATGTCTCCAACCCCTCTTTGCTGTTTCCCACATTCCCTGAAAAGTGTCTAGCCAAAAAAATGTCACTTCCTTATTGTACTATTACTATTACTGCAATTCATTTACACCTAATTAGTATTAAAATGACTAATAGATCTATTTCAGAAACATGTGTACCTCACTATCTTGTGTCAAAACATTACTAGGATCTGTAAAGCTCTGCTATTTATTCCATAACTCATTCTATCAATTTATCTTCAATTCTGGTGCACTTAAAGAACAATGTTACCCTCTTTCACAGTGCGTGGAACTCTGGGTGTCTGAACATGAAACCAGTACCTCAAATTGAAATACTATATTTTGTTTAGAACCAGCTTTCCCTTCAACATGACCTATATAAATAAATAGTTATCTGATCTTATAGAGCTGTTACTAAAACTCTCCCTTTGAACTGATCAATACTGTAACAAATTAAAACACTACCAAATTCACACACGAATAAAAAATCCAGTGCATACTTCCTTCATGCCCCCCCCTTTTTTTTATCAGTGTGTATTAGACTGATTTTCCACTTCCCTTTAATAGTCCCCCTCTTTTCCGCTATTTTTATTTACCACTTGACTAATTTATGGTCCATAGATCTTCTTATCTTCACTTATTTATCAAGTCAATTCAAGTTCTTTACAATACATTAGTAGATACCTTGTGGAGTCTTCACAATAACTAATCCCCTCTAGGATATGAAATCCATTCATCTTCAAGCAGATACTATGTCCTTATTTATGTTTAGTTCACGATAACAATGGTATAACAACCACATGTCATCCATTCTGGTCCACCTAAAAACCAATGTTAAACTCTTTAGCAGTGTGTGGAACCCTGGATGTCCGAACATGCAACCATTCCTCCCTCCTTTATCAAGGATTTAAAACCAGAAGTCATTTCATATTTCCCATGGTAATAACTATGCTACAATGGTGAAATCAATTATTTAGATTGGAATACTATATCTGGCTTGGCACCAGCTCACCCTTTAACATTATCCATACAGATAAAGATTTGTCTTATAGAGTGGTTCCCAAAACTATCCCACTACTTTATTCACACGTGAATAAAAATGTCAAAGAATATTATGTTAACCTGATGAAAAGATTGAAGAGTATGGTTGTACTCTGAACCCTCAGTGTGTTCTCATTTTACCCTAATAGTCTACTGCTATTTTTATTTTAATAAATCTTTCTGTCTTTACGTATTTATGCTTTAAATGTGCGTTTTGTGAATAAGTGTGTTTATGTGTAAACTCACTCATTCCCGTTTTCCTTTTCTCCTCCTCTGGTTTTCTCAAGCCGTGACCCCGGCCTCCTCACTTCAAATCGACCATGCCAACTCCTCTGATTCTGTGTTCTTTTCAGTCCATCCGCTGTAACTTCATCCGCTGTCAGCCATTGGCCCAGTTACATCTGCATGCACCCTCATGCCAATGTTCTTGCACTGCTTTACATTTCATCTCCTCCTTTACAGTCTCCCTGCTGTTTTTATGGAGGGCGGATTCTGCTCATCTCCCACCCTTTGCTCTTGTGCTCAGCTTGGAACTTCATGGTCCTGTCTGAGGGACTGATGAGGGTAGATTTCTGCCCGTCAGCATGCTGTCTGGTTCTGGATGCCACAGGCGGAGATAGTTCTGGCTGCAGTCTTGTTGTTGTCGTTTCAGCTCTGGTTCTCTGTCTGTTCGATGGAGAAGAAGGAGTTTCCTGTTGGGTTAGGTATTTTGTCTGCTTGGAGGGTCGGGATCTTAGCCTTTTCTAACTCAGAGGGGGAGTCCAGGTCTCGGGACGCATTACCTATAAAGAATCTAGCACACTGAGGTTAAATAAATCCAACCCTTTCCACTCTGACTCTTTGTAATCATACTATCTGTCTTAATTGTTAAATGCCATCTAAACAACCTAATTGATGTCTACAAATGATATTACAAAAACTCACTCTAAAAATTGTTTCATCCATTGCTACATATGTACCCAACATAACTCTTTCAGGAAACCATTTTCTCCTATACATTGAAAAACGTACATGTTTCCAGCATCACATATTCCACACACCACGAAAGAGCATCTACATATTTTCTCCAATATTTTAAGCTAGTTTCTATAACAAGATTATCACGTGTGACATAATAATCAGATGTCTTGTTTGCTAACCAAGAATATTAAACTTCAAAATGTCTTTTGGCCAGTTGAAGTCCTGCTTACTTCATCCTTAAACTCTACTTTAATTATTTGAAACCAAAAAAAAGGTCTTCCTTCTCCACCATGATCCTATCTCTATATCAAAGTTCAGACAAACTGATGATTTATCTTCAGAAACCATGAGGAATGACTCATAAAACACTATTTTCCCTTACTTCAGTTCTAAATCAAATGAGCCAGACAGGAAACCCCCTTTAACCACTTGCTTATCCTATTATTTTGATCAAAGTTGTGTTACAAGCAGGTTAGATCTGTAATGAATTAAAATCAATATTTAAAGACGCAATATAAGTTAAATATATTGTTAAGGTAATTACTGTTTTATTGTGAAGGCATCTCTGGCGGACAGCGGCCTTTGGCTTTTATTTTGAAAGGCCGTTCCGGAACAGCCGTGTTCCTAGAAACACGGCAACTTGACAATCGTTCCAATGCATTAACTATAGTCGTGAAAGAGACAAGGAGGGGGAAGGCGTGTGGAAGTAAGCAATGAACTGAAAATGCCACCAATCCTGTTCTAACGTGATGGCGCACATTGAAAACCTAAACGGGCATAAGTACCCCTGTCTTTTGTACCATTACATTTACCAACATAAAACAAGGTCTTTACTAATCAACAATGACAACCTACAGACAGCTTATTTATTTAAATATACAAGCCTTTTCTTTATCCCCCTTTTTGATTCCACTTAAAATCAATCTCTTAATCTGTTCCCATTGCTCCCGATAACTCCCTGGAATTTCAGAATTGTCTTTACTATTCTGACGCAATATATTGACTTCGCTTTTATTTATCTGACTTAATTAACGTGCTTCCCCCCCTTTCAGCCACTAGATGGCAGCAGCAGAGCACAAATGAGCTTCACTCTTCTGAGCGAATGCCTGATTACCACAGACAATCGCTCACACAGGTTATTTAGGTAAAAATCACACAGATTTATTCCCCGTACAGTTTGTCCGGCCTGATAACGTGTTACATATGTCGTCACGCAGGACTCTCTGCCTACCTTGCGATCAACGTTATGTTTACGTCAGCCTTTCAAATTAATTTTTACAGACAAGGGAAACGGGAGCCGGTCTCGTCACAATGTAGGTGACGTTAGCGCTCTCTCCCAAGGATTTAACAGAATAGCAGTCCATTGATACTTTCGCTTATTCGATCTCAGACTGCTATTTTACCCCCAGTTATAAACGGCGGACCGATCTCAAATATCGACCATCCAGGTTTCGCCGTCTGGGACTTGCACCCAAAACTCACGAACTGCACCGCTCCTACGCCACTTCAGGACTAAACTACCTGAAGATCCACGCAAACTGCTCTAATTTCTTGTTACGCAGGACTCTCTATACCTGACGATCAACGTTCACGTGTTATATATAACTTTCCTAACATGGTATAAAATATGCATTGTATACTCCATTCAAACTTCAAAAACACTCTGAAACCTTCCACAGCCCTGTCTACACGGAAACGTCGGGTCACCATTTGTTAGGAGATATAGGCTTAAATCTCCTCGCGTTCCTACAAGCTGTTATCTTACATGAAGGGAATCCAGAGCATACACTTAACCGTTTAACAATAATCCACTTTAATGGTAATATACAATGCAATACAATCAAATACATTACCATACACAATCATATCGTATTATGTGTAATGTCAGGAGTTTGGCCTACTCCTGGCTCCTGCCCACAGGCCACCACGACCTCCTGTCCCAGCGACGCGTGAAGAGAGAGACAGAACAGCAAGCTGGATAGGCTTTCATACCAAATGATACAGGAGGGGGTGGAGTTTAAGGACAACTGGTCCAGTCATCTCATATAAACATCTCTGACCCTCACTGTCTCCTATTTCTGCAGCCTCTGCACCGACACACATCCCCCATCACATTCCGAGACCACAGTGGGGTCTCGGTCCAGCTCCCCCACAGCAATAAAACCCTTACCAGCCCTTCTTCCTTTGTCCTCACAAAACCACATGTTAGCAGGCCCAAAACCAGCCCAGTTGTCTACACAAATCATTTTCAAGTTTCTTCACAGTTTGCACGAATACATACAAATATTTCCTTACAACGGTCGGAGCATATATAGCGTTAGCTTAGCCAAGCTCCATTCAGGAAACAAGCATTCTAAAAGGTTTTTCGCCTGCCGTCTGTCTGCAGACTTGTCAAAGCATTCATTCATGGTTTTTACTAACCGGTATCAGTATGTTGTTACGTCGGTATCATTTAGAAATGTGTATTACAATTTAATCACGGTAAAATATGTTCATGTTGTAGCTCCCGAGCCAGCGCGTCTTGTTTGAATGATGCGAGTAAACACAGCTGGCAGCTGCGGTAAAACTCGAGCGACTAGAGCGATGCGATAGGAGCGTTGAGAGCGAAGCGAATATTCGCATCGCGTCCGTTCTGAACACAGCATAGCGAGCTCCGCGCTGCACTGGAAACGCGCCATTACATCACCAGAAGTCCTAATTTAAGGGGTCATTTTTCCCAAAAAAAAATGTTTTACTCACTCTATCAATAGCCACACCAAAAATATTTTCCACCAGCCGCCACTGGGTGATTGTCAAGTGCCAACAATCAAGAGAGATATTTGGTGCTGGAGAAGACTAAACATTTATCTGCAGATCTCTATAAAGTATATTCATTACTCGTTATTCTCTACTAATAGTTAATTAAAAACTGTATATAATTGCTATTTTGCACATCCCTTTCAAGATTTCAAGATTTTCAAAGGTTTATTGACATATCATATACACGACTACGGTGTAGTTATGCAATGAATGAAAAACTTGGGTCACAGATTCCTCAATAGTGCATTACAAGACATCTATCAATATGTGTGTACCTCCACCATTAAACTGTCATATTCTGCACATTTATTATACTATCTACATACATAAGAGTATAATTAATGTGTATAATATCAGTTAAAATAAGTGCTTCAACATTGCAGGAAAGCAATATATTAGACGTTAAGTACTTTGTCAGGCTTAATATTTATCTGTAGATAAAGGTGAATTAGTTTGTCTGTTTTGCACATCCTCTTATTAATATCTTTGGACATCCAGCACTAAACTGTTTTATTGTAGAGATCACTTACAGTATCTTCTTGATTTTTTTATATGCTATACTTCTATCACAGACCTTCTACTTTCCCCCTATGAAAGTAAAAAAATATTACTCTTAATATTTTTTTCATCAAATAACATTATTCAACAAAAATAATTCAATAACGTGCTTTAACCACTAGGCACTACAGATGTAGCACTCCAGATCAGACTCAAATGGGTGGGTCCCAGTCAAAAGCCCAGCGGATGCCAGTGGCTGGGGGTGTTGCCAAATTGCTAGAGGGCGTTGCCCAATTTCCCCATGTGTTCAATTACAGGATTTAACCATGAGATGGCGCTTCATTCACAAAATACACAATGGGTGTTGTAGAAACATCAATATTTTAGATCAAATAAAGTATATAGTTTGCTTTATGCAATATATTTCTTGTAATATTGTACAGTAGATTGAAGTAAATCAACTTATACATTAAGATAAGATACGATGGACCTTTATTAATCCCGTGGGGAAATTCAGTAGTTCAAACAGCAACAGGGTGAGAGTGAAAAACAGGACAGCACAGATTCACACAGATTAATAAAATCAAAAATAAGATGAGCGATAAAAATAATAATAATGAGAAACTATGAAATAAGAAATGAATAAAACTAAAATGTAATTATCTTATCATATATTATAATGTATTGTATTATTAAGTAATATCATATATTAACCCCATTATAGCAGATGCCACATTAAATGGATGAACACATGTATGCATCAATAATTACAACAGAGTATTAATAAATACAAGTTGTAAAAATACTTATATGTATTTAATATTAACCCTTTGGAGTCGACCGTCACGCCGGCGTGATCAGATCACATGACCTGTTCAAGCCGGTGCCGCATAAAAACAACAGTCCGGACAACATTGCCGTGTGTTTCTGTCGAAAGTACTGGCTTGAAACTATATCCCAGTCTTTGTTTCATGCAAAAAGACCCTGTAAACACGGAGATACGATGATATAAAGTTAATACATTTCAAAAGTATGAAATATGGAAGCACATATTTGAATATCTTCACCATATTTGATCATTTTACGAAACGGAAAATACTGGAAACTGTAGATTCTGCTCAACAGGATGTATTTACCAGGGAGGGGGTGAGGTAATCAGTTAAACGGAGTGATACGAAACGAGACGAAAAGAGACGAAGAGGGACGGCGGGAACCGAAGAGAGACGGCGTGAAATGGAGAGAGACGAAGATATACGAAGACAGGCGGCAGGAGACGAAGAGAGGCGGCGGGAGACGAAGAGAGGCTGCGGGAGACTGCGATTGAAGTAAAGTGACGGACAAACATTGAGAATTTAGATATAGTTAGATAGATTTAGAGTTTTGAAGATTCAACTATGATGAAGAGAACTCTGAACGTGAGTCAAGCTTTAAGCTTGTTTTTTGACATGGAGGAGGAGGAATCTGTGATGTTGCCCTCTGTGTCGTTGTTGACAGAAACCGCTTTGAAGCGTGGCACAGATAAAGACAGAAAAAACAGATTGTTGTACATAATGTGTATATATATATATATATATATTTGTATTATATTTATAATAACACTTTTGCCTTATCAGAATGAAATCCCATGCTACCTCAATCAAACTTTCACATTATCATAGTCACATCCCATATATATTTCCAGCTTTTAAATGGTTTCGTTGTGTATGTTTGTGTTATGACAAATAAAATCATTTTCAAAATCTGTTTTTACGTTTTTTTGGTGATTTTGGGTCCAAAATGTTCATATAGTAGAAGATCACCTACATCCAAACGAAATAAATATAATTAATTATGATGAATACGTTAAGTCTTGTTCATTGTTTTTCACTTTTATTAAATGTTTGATATTTCCGGTGGAAATAGTGGACTATCGGACATTCAAAATGCAGCATATTTTCACTCTTACACACATATATTCTCATTTTACATACATACATTTTCACTCTTACACACGGATATTCTCCTTTTGCTCTCATGCGAAATCTAAAACAAAGTATGTCATGTATATTTAGTTTTCGTTGATGAGACGAGACGGACTAAGGTGTTAATGGTGGACTATCGGACATTCAAAATGCAGCATATTTCCCCCAAGTGTCTGTCAAAATGCATTTTACGTTTCTAACTTGCAATACAAGACAAGAAGACAATACATTCTGGAAATGTTCACATCAGGCACCTTCAAGTTAAACAATACTACTGTACAGTAAACAATTAACACAGTAAATTATGTGGATTAAATCACATTTATTTCGTTAAAAATAAACGAAATGACTCGGTTTGCATTCATAAAGAATGCACAAACGTGTTTAATCGTTAATGTCAGATATGTACTAAGTAAATAGCCTACATTAGTTCCTGCTCAAGATTAGATTCAACTTTATTGTTATTGCACAGATTACAGGTAGGCCTACTGAGACAACGAAATGCAGTTTAGCTTCTAACCAGGTGCAACAAGCAGTAAAGTGAAAAGTAATGTTCACAATTTACAGAATAAAATATATAATGAATTGAATGATGAATAAACAGTGAGGGGTATGAATACACTAGATATCAGCTGTGAGCAGTATGAACAGTGTGTTAATCGTTAATGTCAGATATGTACTAAGTAAATAGCCTATATTAATTTCATGATGGATTAAAGCACATTTATTTCGTTAAAAATAAACAAAATGATTAAATGTAGGGTGAATTGCCCTAATGTGGAACATTTTTGCATTTCAGACTTCGGGAATATATTGCGACATGAAGCCGATACAATAAATCAAAATCCAGTAACATTCTGAAATCCCCAGGATGTGTCCTAATCAAACCAAAAGAGAACATGCAGATATTAAACTCATACAAGAAATGGTAGACATATTAGTACTCTTAGTGCCAAGTTGTCTCAGACAATCTGTTTTCCTAATGTGGGACAGTTCTGTGCAAAATGTGGGACACTGAAAAGTTTATATTAAAAAGCCTCAGTCACCTTCATTCATGTAATAAAAAAATCTCAGGCCAGTAACACTCAAAGCTACAGTAAATGTGCAATACCATGCTATGTTACTATTTATAATGTTATTGTTGTTACAACAGAAGATGTTTTTATTTAAATTGAAGTTAAATGCATCAATCTGGTGCACTGAGGGCAAAATTAGTAGATTTGTGGATACGGCTCTCAACACTCATATGAAACAGAACTGTTCTCAAAATGTGTGTTGGAAGGTATTAAATTACTATGCATATGTTATTGTGTAAACACACAGCTGATCACCTGAGAGCTGCCGTTTCATTCAGAGTGTTTAAAAAAAACGACGGTCTGATTTCAACAACTCAATGTGTGATTATTATAGCAGTAATATTAAACACTAATAATACAGTAAACTATGAACACTGTGCCCTATTGTTTGCCTGTGGGATTAGGATGATCGGTAGAGAGCCGCTGCATTTTCCTCCGTCGGATGTGATATAAGAACAAAGCGATTATTGTTGTCGTTGTAAACTCACGTGGATTAAATGTAGTGCATTCATTTCAACTCGCGAACATATGATACATTAAATGATCGCGAGGATCACGATTGAACATCGTTTGTTTGACCCTGGATGCATTTCCTGATCGAAAAACATAGCGATGGTTTTGTACTTACGCCAACGTGAATTAAACATTATTTTGTTAAATAAAAACATGGTGATGTTTAGTAAATGATTACATGTCTCTTACTTAAGCACAGAATATGATCCTATCCGTGACATATATGGATCTTAACAAATATCCGCTATATCAGATCCCTGTAGATCAGCTGTTTATTTCACATGAGTTCCAGTGTGGCAGCTTTTCACGGCTCCCCCTGGTGGATCCATGATCCATTGCTGCTGGTTTCATTATAATTAAATGTATTTATCAAGGGGGCGTTTCAAGTCCTGCGGGGGGGTTTTCCTTATCAGCAGGGGCCCACCCCGTGCCGATCACGGACCCGCACGGGTAGGCGTCTGAAACGAAGCGCTACATCTGTAGGTGCACACAAGGGACACACAGCATACTAATAATAACTTTGTATTATTAGTGTAGGACACTTATGTATGTATAACATCTGAAGATATTTAGTTGTATTCATGTTTTTACATAATTGTACAGGATATTGCTATACTATTTCTCCTGTTTTACTTCTACACATTAATATCTGATTTGTAAAACATCACATACAGAAAGGTATATCCGTCATTTAATGGTAAGCTATTGAAATTGTGATTCCATAGATGTGTCTTCCATCACCCAAATCCCCTGACTATTGTAGGAGCAAACACCGTGGTGGTGGCCTAATGCCCACCTCCGCTCCGCGCCGTTCGTTAGATGAGCCTGGTCAGATTAATAAAAGAAGGAGTTCAAAACACCGGAATAAAAGTTATAACAATAATCTGATTTCAATGGTAAAAAACACCAATACAAGTTACAGAGTACTCTGGACTCCCAGTTCTACTGCCGTGCCATACAGATATCGGGACCAGCCAGTCAGAAACAGGGGGCCTTTTGCATGAATAAACATCAGTATACATAGACATATTTATACATATTTATACGGAGCAACCATAGACTGTATATATACATGGACGTAGTGTCCGTGACGTCACCCATAGGATTCTGCAGAGTTGCCGTGAAGCCCTTAGTAGGCGGAGTCGGCCACTAACGGCTCGACTGTGTCGTCAGAGTCTAATCCCGCCTGCTCCCGCCTGCTCCAAATAAGGGCAAAGAGGCGGAGCCGAGGCGGGACCTGCTGCCTCCGAACTGGAAGTAAACAGAGCTAGCTCAGGCTAAGAAGCTAAGCTAACATGAAATACATGCATACCAAGTTACTGCTAACAGTGTAGTTCCCCTATATAAACGTTACATTCATAATCAAATAAGACAATCTGCAAGAGAATTAGCTATATTTTGTTATTCTTAATGCTTGTCATTCACACGTTGAGAAAAGACGGACTCTACCGCCCGGACCTAACGGAGCCGCAGTGGGCTTGGAAGTTCTGTTAGTACATTGAAGCGCACAGCACGACATTTTAATTGTCTGGTATTTGTAACAATATTCCCTAAAAGGCACAATCACCACGAACACGGCTAAAGGGTCAAGTACAGTACTATGACTAACTAACATTGTAGCCTCTATGGTTGTAGCCTAGCAGAGTGGACAAGTTGCTGTTAGCTGACAGTGAGGCATGTACATGTCCATCAACGTGACCACGCCCTAATTTATGCAAAAACTTTAAGACCTAATATAAATAAAAGGGTCGTGTTAGAAAACAATTCACTCACAGATTCATAATCATGAAGGTGGAATCTAACTATATCGATAATAATATTTATTGCATCCATGGGTAGAAACATGTATGGTCTATGGAAATTGCTCCTTTCTGCAGCCAGTCCCTAGCGGCCCATGTATGAACTGCAGTGTGTGGCACTTCCGTATTGGTTCCCCAGAGTTTGCCGCTTGGGAGCAACCAACAACAACTCTGCCCCCCCACATCTCTAATTGGTCGATTTCACTCCTAAGCAAATCAGAGAGTCCGTGGGGAGGAGTTGTGCGGTTGCTCACTCCCCTAGGTGTTCTCACTGGTTGGATTCACTTCGGGTCGGGCCCAATACAGCGAATCAGAGTTCTGGGAAAAAGTAATTTACTTCTGAACAGAGCCTGAGAGCTTCGGAAGTAAACAAGGACAGAGTCAATCTTTATCTTGCACCTGAATTCACTCCTTTACTTTCCCAAGGAATATTTGACACAAACTATTCTCTCCCAGACAATCAAACATTGTACACAGATATTATATTGGCCCCAGAAGGAACCTTGAAAAGAATATGTGTGTGTGCTGGTATCTGGGTCAGTGAGTGTAAGTGAGAAGGTTATATATAGGCTAGGTTTAATTCATTTAAATGTGCGTAGTATGTTACCTAAATTAGATTTTGTCCGTATTTGGGCGAGTTCGACTGATGCTGATGTCATTGTCTTATCAGAAACGTGGCTAGATAAATCCATTTTGGCCTCTGACATTTACATAAATGGTTACAGTGTATATCGTACTGACCGGCCTAAAAAAGGTGGTGCCGTTGCCATTTATGTGAAAAATACGTTTTGTGTAACTAATATGGTTTCCAAATCTGTTAGTAAACAGCTAGAATGTTTAGCCGTGAATATTGAGGTAACAAAGGGTCAACAGGTAATGGTGGTGGGCTGCTACAGGGCCCCCTCGGCTGTCAAGGACTCTTTATCGTCATTGGCAAAACTGTTATCACAACTTTCCTACAAGGAAATAGTGCTGCTTGGTGATTTTAATTGGGACTGGTTAACTTCTGTGTCAGAGGATTTTAAAAACCTGTGTACCTCTTTGAATTTTACCCAGATTATAGACAGTCCTACTCGCCCAAATATGAAGTCCCCAAATAAATCCTCCTTAATTGATCTAATTTTAACAAATGTTCCACATAAATACTCATCTGTGGGAGTATTTGCTAATGATGTGAGTGACCACTGTGTTGTAGCCACAATTAGGGACACTAAGGTCCAAAAGGTTAAACCACGTATCATCACAAAGAGAGACAAAAAACACTTTGTGGAGCAGGGTTTTTTACATGATTTGTTTGATTTTGATAGCGGTAAAATCAATCTGTGTGCTGATTTAGAAACTGCATGGTCTTATTTTTTATCTTGGTTTTATGAAAATTATAGATAGACATGCACCTCTGCGTACATTTAGAGTGAAGGGATGAAACAATCCCTGGTTTTCTGCTAAGCTGTCCAGTCTCCTTCATGAGAGAAATAATGCTTGGGCTAAGGCTAGGAGATCAGGCTCAGAGGTAGAATGGCTGCGTTTTAGGCAGCTAAGAAATAGCTTCACATCTCAAATAAAAAGTGCTAAATCAAAGTACTATTTGTCGGTTACCACAGAAAACCTGAATAATCATAGGACATTTTGGAAAGCCATAACATCGATATCAACTGGTGATATCCCAAATGAGCTACCTCCGTGCCTTACCACAGCATAGGCATTATATCAGACAGGGCTACTATGCTAAATTGCTTTAATAAGCATTTTGTGTCTTGTGGCTCTCTGTTTGATTCTGTCACTGACTGTACTTCTGCTTCTGTGAATGCTCCAATCCTTGACTCTGAACAATGTGGTCTGGAAAACCCTTTCAGTTTTACTCCTTTAACTATTGGTATTGTTCATGAAGCATTATCCAAGTTAGATCCTAGGAAACCGGCTGGCCCGAACAACTTAGAACCTTTCTTTTTAAAGATAGCTGCAGATTTTATTGCTCCACCTCTTACTTCTCTTTTTAACCTCTCCCTCAGCACAAATGCAATTCCAAAAGTATGGAAGTCTGCTTATGTCTTGCCTTTACTTAAAGGAGGGGAGGCAACTATTTTAAATAACTATAGGCCAATCTCTAAATTGTCAGTTCTGGCTAAGGTGCTTGAACGACTTGTGAGTGAACAAGTAAAGGAGTTTTTATGTATAAATGATATCCTGTCTAAACATCAGTCAGGATTCAGAAAGAAACACAGCACCATCACTGCGACAAGCAGATCTGTTTATTGACCTTTCCAAAGCGTTTGACACCGTTGATCATCGCATTTTAAAGCAGAGGCTACTCAGTATTGGCATATCCGGTCTTGCAGTGGGGTGGTTTGTGAACTACCTCTCTGAAAGGTCCCAATGTGTTCATTTTGATGGACACTGTGACCTTTTGACCTGTGCTGGACTATGGTGATCTGGTCTATATGAATGCACCTGCCCATTGCCTGGTCAAGTTAGATGCTGCGTATCACAGTGCACTGAGATTTGTCACAAATTGTAAAGTGCTTACACATCACTGTACACTGTATACCAAGGCAGGTTTACCATCACTCTCTGTACGGAGGCTCAGTCACTGGTACACTTTTATTTATAAAGCTATGTTGGGAAAACTCCCGTATTACATCTGTTCTCTGGTAAAGCAGAAAGTTGCGGGCAGCTATTGTCTGAGATCGCAGGATGTGGTCTTCTTAGATGTGCCAAGAGTGAGACGGCTTTTATGTGCGCAGCTCCACTTGCTTGGAACAGCCTACAGTCCAAATTTAAAATTGAGCAATTTTATTTATCTGAATGTTTTTAAGGCACGTCTGCACGAGATGCTTTCGGACACTATGGGTGTTTGTAAGTGTCGGTGAATATGTAAATATGATGTCCTCTATTGTTTGTTTTTATGTTGTTTTTATGTTTCATGTGGAACTAAATTGATGCAGGTCTCCCTTGTAAAAGAGATCCATGATCTCAAGAGACCTATCTGTCTAAATAAAGGTTTGAAATGAAATGAATATAGGATTACTTGAAAACAGTCCAATATTCAAAGTTTCCAGCGTGAAACAACGCAGAATATTGTTACACACCCTGTTCGCCACCAGAGGGCAGCAGCTGACCACGAATGAGCTTCCTCTGTCTCTCAGCTCTGCAAACTTTGTCTCCTGTCGACACTAAACTATACTTCTGCTCTTTCCTCTCAATTATTACACAGATTCGACGTAAAAGATCACACAGTTTATTCCCTTATACATTCTGTCCGGCTTCTTTTTTTTGTGCGATGTATATTTCAACAGACAAGTGCGGCTTCTGAGGGCGCTTCTACACCCCTCTTTAGAGATGCGACCCTCACATGGAGTTCAACCCAAGCCACAAAAATCCTTTATCATCAAGTTTAGCCGTCCAGATTAACCCCACAGCAAGAGTTTGCGAGATCTGGTCATTTCAAATTGATTTTGAAAGTTGCGTATCTCCTCTTGGAATACCCACATATAAATCAACTTCAGCTTTTTATTAGCCTGTAGTCTACAGCATCTCCCCAGCGAGTCAGCCGTGCAGGACTAGACTACCTCACGGGGACCTCGCTGGTTCACTTTACTTTCTTTAGTGAGTTAAGGTACGGGAATGCTCTACCTGACTCTAAGCACTTTCTTACTTAACTAAAATACGTATTGTATTTTTTACCGTGACTAAGAACACTGAGAACGCCGCTGACAACTCTAAAATGTTGTAGTATAGCCAATCACAGATTTTGGTAATCAACAGGTATATGCTTACCTTTGTATTATGTAGGGCGCCCTGGTTTAGTTGTCAGTGGTATCGAGGTGTCCTCCCCTGGACTGAATTCCGTCCGCTGGCTGTCTGGCTTCTAGAGACCAGCACTCATCACGTCAGGGTCACCAGAATTGTAGGAGCAAACACAGTGGTGGTGGCTTAAAGCCCACCTCCGCTCCGCGCCGTCCGTTAGATGAGCCTGGTCAGATTAATAAAAGGAGGTTTCTCTTCCCCCCCAAATCTCTAATTGGTCAATTTCACTCCTAAGCGAATCAGAGAGGAGTTGTGTTGGTTGCTCACTCCCGTAGGTGTTCTTACTGGTACAGCGAATCAGAGTTCTGGGGAAATGTATTTTACTTCTGAACAGAGCGTGAGAGCTTCGGAAGTAAACAGAGGTGTGGACTAGAGTCACATGACTTGGACTCGAATCAGACTCGAGTCACCAATTTGATGACTTGAGACTCGACTTGACAAAATCACAAAACACTTGCGACTCTACTTGGACTTGAACACCAATGACTCAGGACTTGACTTGGACTTGAGCCTTCTGACTTGAGGTGACTTGATCATTTAATTCAGAGGTCTCCAACACGCCGATCGCGAGCTGCCGTTAGAAGAGCAGACTCCCGTTGGGGAGAGCAGAATCTTCAGCCGCTCCTACTCTTGCTGAGAATCCTTGCAGGCAGGGGCGGGATTTTATTTAGCTGGGCCACCATGCGGCCAATCATATGCGAGGACACACTAGGATCATACCATTATGTGAAAGAAGGGTGGGGTGCACAGCAGGTGTAGTGGTACAGGCCAGCTGCACAGAGCGACGGGGAGACGGATTTAAATGCAAGTGCATCGGAAAAAGTCAAGAAATGAGCAAAAACCGAAAAAAGAAGCAGCATCTGGCTGCATTTCAATGATATTGGAGAAACAAAGCTGAGTGCAGGATTTGTAAAATGAAAATAACCTTTTTTGGTTACCTTTATTTTGGTAACTGTCAGAGGTGGGAGAATTTCAGATCTTGTACTTGAGTACAAAAGTACCAGAGTGTAGGAATACTCGGTTACAATAAAAAGTCCTGCATTCAAAATGTTACAAGTAAAAGTACAAAAGTATTAGCATCAAAATATAGTTAAAGTACCACCTGCAGAGGGATCTAGATTTGGGTGTTCTCTTCCCCATAGACACCGCATGGCTGCACATTATCCCTTGCATAAAGATAGATTGTGGGTCCCTTACAACATGTTGTACACAGTGATAAACATTCTGTCACCTCAACATCAGGGATTTTATACATTAAACTCCTTCTGAATCAAACCGTCACTGTAGCCTCACCTTATTGTTCCCTCTTAAAATAGAAAAAAAACACGTTACCAGCAGAGAGAAAATTGATTATTAAATTATTAATGTGACAAATAAAGAGCAATTTGATTATTAAGTATTATTCTGTTGATCAATGTTATTACATTTGGTGAAAAACACATAATGACTTGTTTATGACTCGTTTTGTCAACGTTTAGGACTTGGACTTGACTTGAACTTGCCCAACCTGACTTGAGACTTGACTTGGACTTGAGCGCAAAGACTTGAGACTTGACTCGGACTTGAGCGCAAAGACTTGAGACTTGACTTGGACTTGCAAAACAATGACTTGGTCCCACCTCTGGAAGTAAACAAGGACAGAGTCAATCTTTATCTTGCACCTGAATTCACTCCTTTACTTTCCCAAGGAATATTTCACACAAACTATTCTTTCCCAGACAATCAAACATTGTACACAGATATATTGGTGCCTGAGATTATATTGGCCCCAGAAAGAACCTTGAAAAGAATATGTGTGTGTGCTGGTATCTGGATCAGTGAGTGTAAGTGAGAAGGTTATATATATATAGGATTACTTGAAAACAGTCCCAAATAATACATGTTCACATCAATACAGATTAAAATAATACATGTTTACTTTAATACAGTTAAGAACAATATATGTTTACTTTACTATTCTCTCAACTCAGTATTTACAAATCAGTAATATCTTTAAAAAAGTGCATTGCGGCTAAAACATCCAATCAGCGAGCTGAGGATCTTTCCTACGTCTGTTTCCGGTATTGTTCCTGTAATGAGAGTTCACATTTATGCTACATTCAATCAATCAATGTTTATTTATATAGCCCAATATCACAAATGTTACATTTGTCTCAGTGGTCTTCACAGTGTGTACAGAATATCAGTATGCCAATACGACACCCTCTGTCCTTAGACCCTCACATCGTACAAGGAAAAACTTCCAGAGAAAACCCACAGTTTAAAGGGAACATGGGAAAAACCTCAGGGAGAGCAACAGAGGAGGGATCCCTCTCCCAGGACGGACAGACGTGCAATAGATGCCGTGTGTAAATTGAAAAGATAATACATTTGCAACATAGGTAGTCCAAATGTTTGGAAATGCATGTGTGTATAATAGGAAGATGAATCCACGAGGATATCCATCCAGGACCGATGATCCAGGACCACAGCCACGACTCGCGATCCAGGGCTCGCGATCCAGGACACAGGACCACAGGATCATCCATGACTCCGGATCCCGGCGTATATAGACACCAAAAAGAAAGAAAGTTGGGGAAGCTGGGTTAATGGGAACATGAGAGTACACAGGTATAGACAGAGAGAAGGAAGAAGTAAGATGTCCCCCGACAAACTAAGCCTATATCAGCAAAACTAGGGGCTGAATCTAATCAGCCCTAACTATAAGCTTTATCAAAAAGGAAGGTCTTAAGCGCACTCTTAAAAACGGATAGGGTGTCTGCCGCCCGAACACAAACTGGAAGCTGATTCCACAAATGTGGAGCTTGATAAGAAAAGGCTCTGGCTCCCATTGTACTTTTAGAGACTCTAGGAACAACCAACAACCCTGCATTCTTGGAACGCAATGCCCTAGTAGGACAGTAGGGTATAATGAGTTATTTAAGGTAAGATGGCGCCTGCCCATTAAGGGCTTTGTAGGCGAGGAGAAGAATTTTAAATTCTATCCTGTGTTCTATAGGGAGCCAGTGTAAGGCAGCCAGAACAGGAGTAATGTGGTCCCTTTTCCTAACTCTGGTTAGTACACGAGCTGCAGCATTTTGAATCAGCTGAAGCGACTTGATTGACTTCTTGGTACACCCTGATAATAAGGAGTTACAATAATCCAGCCTTGAAGTAACAAATGCATGGACTAGTTTCTCTGCATCGTTTTGAGGCAAGATATGCCTGATTTTTGCAATATTACGTAGATGGAAGTAGGCGGTCCTTGAAATTGATTTTATGTGGGCGTAAAAGGATACATCCTGATCAAATATAACACCAAGATTCCTTACAGTCTCACTGGAGGCCAAATTAATGCCATCCACAGTTAGTATATCTTTAGATAATTTGTTTCGTAGATTCTTCGGGCCAAGTACAATAACTTCAGTTTTGGTCGTGTTTAACATCAAAACATTTGAGTCCTTAAGGCAGTCTTGAATTTTATTTAGATGACATTGAAGGGTGGAATTGACCACACATCTTCAGAAACATCATTTGCGTCAGATATAACTCATAGAAAATAAAGTATAAAAATACAAGTAATAAAAAGATAAAACACTGGCATGTAATTTACTTTAAAATAAATAGAATGGTTTTGAATAATAGATGAGTAAAATCTACGTCACTTTTTTTGTATGAATTTATGTTTCATCCAATCACAGAGCTTGTTGACTTATCACGAGGTTTGTCAAAGCGGACAGGCGTCATCACATTTTAATGGGACATTTTAATTTCAAAATATCAATTTGGCTGGCATTGCATTGTGTTCCAATTAACATAACAATGACTTTTGCAAAGTTTTGAGGAATTGCATTGAGATTTAGGGGTGCCACCTAAGACATGAACTTTTGTGAAATTCCAAAAAATTTGCAATTTTTAGTCTAATTGCCAAAAGGTTGAACTGGAAATGTTGAGTACAGTGAACTTTTATACAGTAACATGTTCTATAGGGTTATCAAAGGAAAAATTGTTTGTTTGCCCTTTGGGCAACTTGGGCATTTCTCAGAATTCAACTTTCAAGATTCTCAATACATTTGTCCTATAGACAAAATGAATGGAGCTCAATGGGACATGTTCACGTTACCCTGCGTTTTGTGCAGCAGTGATGGATGTCGGACACACATATAAAGTTTAATTAATTGTATTGTTAAACACAAGGGGCGATACTGACACACTTAAAAGAACAAACCCTAACTAAACTTCAAACTTAATTGCTCAGTCTGTGCCAGAGTCTGCTCCACTGAGCAACATCACCAGGGAGAAAGAGAGGAAATGGAACCTGAACTCTGAACCTAGCCTGTGCGTCTCCCCCCAGATATGTCTCCCCACCCGCCACCCAAGAGTAACCATCCTATCGCAAGCTTGCGATTAGCTTGCGATTAGCTTGCGATTACCTTGTGTTTGCAGCGGTGAAGGTTTGGCTGTTGGCTGCGGTCATGTTCAACTGCCTGCAGCACATTCTGCAGGTGCTGCTCCTTCCTGGCTACTGCCACGAAGTCGGACGTGAGCTTGACGCCACGCTTGGCACAGTCATTAACCACATTCATTGCACATACATTGACCTCACTTTTTTTGAACGCATCATTGGTCGCCCATTCCTTCACATCGAGAGACATACATTCTGGATCAATGTGCAGCTGGTGTATCCCAAACCAGCAATCCTTATTGGCGAGATCAGCCAAGCTGGTGGTTGGCAATAGGGTGGGGAATGTTGGCTTGCCAAAGCCAGTGCCAAAGCGCTGCTCAGGGATGTGCATGGGGAGATCATCGGGCTTGTGCTCCAAGATCGCACTGGCAAGTGCACGCTTGTCCTCATTGGGCACCTTGCTGCTGAAGAGAGCCAGGGGTAGCATCTCACCTGTCAGGTATCAGCGATGCCTCTCCAGTGCCTTGATCGCTGATGCTGCAATGCCCTCATCTACAGCTTGATATGCCTGCAGGTGGTGGTAGAGTGTCAGGTCATTCCACGCAGCATCTACAGATTTCTCGCAGGTCAATTACCACTTTGCATAGATGTGTGTAATGAAAATGGCAAATGCCTGAATCTTCGGCACCTGCTGCCGTGTGGTAATTGTGCCCTGGGGAAGCAATGCGATGTGCTGCTTCATCAAAGCCAGCTTGAGAGTATAGAGCAGCTTGGCCATCCATCGTGCCTTGTGGAGCGCTCCCGGTCGTTGGAAGGTCACTGCAGTCTGCTCTTCACCACCTGCATCCAGAAACACAAGACACAGCTGCACAAAGTCACGGTAGTCACCTCGCTTGTGGTCAGTCACTTCTTTTGCGCACCTGACAAGTTCAGCACGTAACTTGCCCAGAAGTGGTTGCTCGGTGTTGCCAGGAATGTAACGGGACCATTGGCTGCTGGATTATTGTGGTAACAGGTTCCATTTCTCTCTCAGACGTGTGAACAAGATAACCTCTGGCGAGTGTGATATCTCCACCTTCAGGTCTGTAAAAACCTGGTTCAGGAGGACCTCACCAATGTGGTGCCGGCACCCAGACCAAAGCAGTGGTCGGCCCAGTGAGAGCTGTATGGCAATGCAGGCTGCTGTGAGATGGCCGGTGTTTGACGCAGTGGTGTAAAATGCCATGTTGACACCCTGGTCAGTGCAGCACCAGTCCTGCAGCAACTTGCATGTCAACCGGGCAATGATCACTCCACATGCCTCATTGGTCTGCTTCTTATACGCCGGAACACAAAGCAGTTTCAGCCGCTCTGCATCTCCAACCACCACTGTAAGACGCTCCTCCAACTGGTGCACATTGCTGAGCATCGGTGTTAACTTGCTGTCCCAGTGTAGGGTGCACAATGGAGGTGGTGTCCACTGCTTGTACCGTTCCTCACTGATTGTCTCCAGCACTTGGCGTCTTGCTCAGTCAGCTGTTGCGTAAGATGCAGAGAGATGTGTGCATCCACCACCTGACTCTGCAACCAGGCCACGCGTGAAGGCAGCCTGTTGCGTTGGTGACATCTTCAACCTTGTAGCCAGTGACACAACACTTGGTCGGCTAAGGATGTCATGTGGAATGAAGACGTTTGTTCCAGTCTTCTTACGCTTGTGGGATGGTTCGCCCTCAGAAGTTGGACAGACTATGTTAGTATCCTCCTCTGGCTCCTCATCACTCTCCGACACCAAGCTGGACATTGCCGTAATCTCCTCCAGCTCCTTTTCACAGCGGGACTGCCTGGCTGCTGCAGCAGCTTGACGCTCATCTCGCTGCTTCCCCTTGAGCTGCAGCTTTTTGTCCAATACACCAAATGTGGCCACTCTGTCGGTCTTCATGCTGGCCAAGAAAGCTAGGTCTTCTGGGTTATCAATCAGCTGTTCAACATTTGGAGGCCACAGCGGAAATGTGGCATCAAGTCTGCACTCCATTTTCTACAATTGTTTCGCTGTAGTCTCACTGGAGCGCTTGGCCTGGGAGATTTTCCGCAGCTTGTTGTTAGCATTGACTAAGTCTACCATCTTGTGGCAGGCACGCTTGTCGCTCACCATTGGGATGTTGGCTTTCTTGTAAAATGGCTGCACCTGCTCCAGGACACCCTTGGTTGCCTCGAACTGCGACAACGCTCCGTTTCCACCAGGTTTCTTGGCAAGCATGCAGCGTAAGATCTGACGACCAGTTGGCAGTTTGGCGCCGGTGATGATGCCATCCTCACTGGTGATGCTGGGGCCCAGACCAAAGACCAGGCTGCGACTGCTAGTCTGGCAGGGACCAGTTGGTGAGGGCAGCATCTTAGGAGAGCTGGATCCTGGGGTGGGTTGTGTTGTTGTTGTTGTTGTGCCTGGGAATGAAAAGGACACAAGCTCAAGGATAGTGTTTAAAATAATATCTTAGCATACTTAATATCACTCAATTATGATAAACCATGCTGTATTTTAGCTGTACATCGTCCAACTTCATCATTACAATGATAACTTACTCTTGCATCACTACCAGAGTAGCTAGCTGTGCTTGCAAATATACCTATGTTTAAAATGTTAATGTAATACAAGGACAAGGATAGAGTTAAAAATCATATATTGGCATACTTAATATCACTCAATTATGATAAACCATGCTTGCATAAGCCTCACATTTTAGCTGTACATAGTCGAACTTCAACATAACTTACCGTTACTACCAGAGTAGCTAGCTGTGCTCGCAAATATACTTATATTTAAAATGTTAATTTACTGTAACAACTACAATGATACTCTCAATAAACATGAAACATCAATACTCTAGCTTAGCTAACATAGATAGCTAACTGTGGTTAGCAAACTATTGCTAGCTAACGTTAGCTAGATGTAATGAGCACCAAATACCATAAATATGACTTAAGTATACAAAGACACAACTACAGATATGACAGTAATATGTAATAATACATACCCAACACAAAAACAGAAAGATCACCTCAGTTTTCGTGAACTGCAGTCTTGTTTACCTCAGATCTCCATGGCACCCATTGAGCACTGTTTACCACTTTATCCAACAAAAACGGGGCACCCCTAAATCATGTATTGGAAACATATTTTGCATGTGTTGTTTCTACATATATTGGAACACTTTTAGCACCCAGCCATATCAAAATTCAAGAATTGTGTTTTTTGATGCACCCTACTGGGGATTGTGGGTAGTGGAGTCTCTTTGGCGCACCACATTTCAGAGAAAACAAGTTGTTTCTCAGAATTGAAGGGGAAAAACACAAAAGCATAGTACACTTAAAACCTATCAATTTAAACCTATCAATGTTGTTTAATTAACAAAGGTAATCCGGTGTTTTTGAGTTGATGAGTTGTGGAGATATCACTGTCAAATACTTACTTCCGGGTGTACAATTATCCATGATCCAATGGGAATGGACGCTCACATTGCCTTTAAGAGCCGCCGACATAAATGGATGCGGTGCTTCCCTGAGCGTCAAATACCACCGCCGATGGGAATACATTGCAATCAGTTGAAAGCTCTTTGCGTCCCTTTATGAAGCTGAAGGAGCCTCGGTGCGTCACAACTGGACGCCACGGGACCCTGACCAAGCGTCGCTCCTGGACGCTTAGGGAGTGAGAGTGTGTTGCCTGAGCACACACAAACACTCACAGCCGAAGTAAAAACAATAAGTGTGGCTTGATATTGAGTAAGAAAAAGATTTATAACGCTGTGAGCATGGGTCTGCTGAGAGCATTTCTCCTCGATCCCAATTTAGCAGTCCAAAAAACGTTTACCCATTTAAACAGTCGTGGTAGATACCTTGTTTGTTTTAAACATCATAAATACACAAACAACAATGAATACTTACAGGTTGTGTACCCGAATCTCCCGCTGGTCCAAACAAAGTAGGAACAGCATCGTTCTTCAGTGCCCTACGCTGTGCATATCCGGCATGAATCGCTGCAATGTTTGGGAAGCTTTGTTTCGTGAAAGGCTGGCAGAGGGTGCGGCCATAGCTCTGGGCGTGGCTACTGGGTATCCCTATGTAGCGATACCCAGGAAGTAAATGAGAAATCTCCAACGAGGCGTTTTGGGGAGGTCTGTGTTAGAGTGTTACTCCCGACAGGGTGTACTTTGAGGGTTGTTTACTCTGCAGACCGTTCACATGCATGAAAACCTTCATAACACACAAGGGGACGGGTAATAACCGGAAAAGCATGACATGGGACCTTTAACACCAGGAAAAGAAAGGTTTCCCAACAGATTGTTTTTGGCTCACCATCTGACTCCCATATAGTCCCCATTGTAATCCATACTGAAAGAAATCAAGCAGGGAGTTTCATACAAATACTAGGGTGTAATGATTGACCACCTGCTGTCATGGAAAGACCATATTGATTATCTCTGCAAAAGAACAAAATACATAATTTATTTTCGCCGCTTCCTTAGGTTTTTTCGAGCGAGTAGACAATTTCCTCTTTTGTTCTTCACGTCTGTAATTTTGACTATTCTATGATATTGCTACAAATGTTTGTCGACTGCTTTAAAATCAAAACTGCTCCACCAGCTGGAAATCTGCTCAAAGATTGTTGGTCAAACATGTCAGGGACTTTATGACTCAGCATACCATAATAACCTAGTGAGGCTCTCCAACAATATAATCTCTGACCCAAACCATGTTCACAGCAAATATGAATTGTTGCAATGTAGTCAGAGATACTATTTTATTGTTCCAGGTGGGGTTAACATGGCAGGAGGACGCAGGGGGCAAGGGAACCCGGTTACAGTTATGTTTTGTTGATTCATATTAGGTTCTCATTCATCTAGTAATTTCAATTACTATGTTATTGATTGTATGTTTATTATTGTGGGGACAGGTTTATTATTGAACTTATCTATCCCTGCTCTATTTAAAAATATATCTAGCTGTACCACCCCTGTGAATGGTACAGCCTAAATGATGAGCCTATAAAAGGCTGCTCTTTGTGTCATTGGGTGGTTCGGTATTGATGGTGTAGGTTGGATCGACTTGGTTGAGGTGGTTGTATTGAAGTAATTGAAGAGTTACCTGGCAAGCCTGGTTATTTGCCATTCATTGTACATAAAGTTAACACAAAAAGTAAGGAAATGTGTGTTTGGTAGATTATTTCTCTGTTGTAACAATGCTTCTTGGCAATACATCTTATCTTGTTGGAAAGCCTGTTTAATTACCTTTCAAATGGTTCAACATTTGTGAGGAACATGCATTTGTAGGATGACCAGCAGAGCTAAGTATGTGGGTTGGGCCCATGAAAAATGTGACAAATGTCACGCCCTGGCTCAAGGACGGACAAAGGAAGGAGACCACACATGATTCATCCAATTGAAGTGCATTTATTTAAAGAAACTAAATTAACTATGAAGTCAGTTAATCAGTAATGTGTGTAGTGTGAACATGCATCAGTATATAAAGAAAGAACAAACAAACCAAGGTCCAGTAGAGCCAAGCAACCCAAGAGGAGAGAAAGACTGACTGCTCAGGCACCCATACTTGTAGCTGAGCAGTCAACCCAAATCAGGTGTCAGCAATCTCTCCTGATTTGGGGAGTGGCTAACCAGGGACCTGAGTCTAAGGCCTAGGGGTCGTCACACCTCCCCCCTTAAGAATGAGGTAGCACCTCAGATCCTGAAACAAAACAAGAATATTAGACACAACATTTTCTTCCAATTCATAAATCTGAGTAACACGTCTCAGAGCACACACAAACTGCATTATAAGCCTATCAAAAGTGATACTAGGCAAAGAAGGAACTATGACAAAAAGTACATGAGGTGACTACCGAAATGTGCACAAAACCTGCAATCATTATAGCCTAACCCCAGGAAAAGCAACTACTGCTGCTTAGTGGACGAAACGGGGAATGCCTGTACGGCCAAAACTTCAAGAAGAATGGGACGAATCTCCCCTTGCCTGCCCCATCTTACCCAAAGAGGTTACTGTAGCTCTCTTTCACATACTTCTGTGTGTTACAAATGTTGCACTCTGACCTTCTAGCCCAATTGACATTGCCACATGTTTTGTACTTCCAATCATATACACTGAAGAGACCCCTGCTCTTCCCAGCCAGAGTTTTCCAACTCTCTGTTCCTCCAGCTTTCATCATCTGTGCCCTCATGGGTTTCTTCCTGCCATATCTGTAACAACTGCTTCTTCTAGCAAAGTTCATCATTCCACACTTATCCGGACAAAACCAGTCCTCGCCTCTAACATGAAAACTCTTTCCTGCAATGTTTATTTTTTTACCCCTGAATGGCTTTGCATGATCTGACCAAACACGACCACCTGCCAGGTCATTTCCCAAAATGATGTCCACTCCAGTCACGGGCAACTCTGGACGAACACCAACCTCCACTTCTCTCTCGACCAAATCACAGGACAGAAACAGTTTATGCTCAGGCACAGAAATGGATTGCAGACAAATCCCTCGAACACAGCGCCCCATGTCTGAATCTGGAGAAAAAGGCAAGATGGCCTCCCTCACCAAAGTATTCAAAGCGCCTGAGTCCCTCAAAATCCTGACTTGAACTTTCTTGTCACTCCCAACTAGGGTTACAAAACCGTCAGACATAAACGAAGCATAACCCGACTCAACCTCTGAGATATCAATTGCCTTACCCTGCATTTGCAATGGAGCCAAGACTTCTGTTTCACCAACTCTGGGATTATGAACAGTTGTAGCCAAACCAACTGACTTCACACGAAAATTGTTGCTTTTCCCCTCTAGCAAAGGACATTCTTTTTTCCAATGACCCTGTTGATGGCAATAATTACACACATTTGCATTGCTTGTGCCATTAGGATGCTGTGCAAACTTTGGGGACAAAGATCCTGCTTTCTGAGATTCATTCCTTTCATAACGCTCACCAAAGATGCGCCTGTGCGTCAACACATACTCATCAGCCAGTACTGCTGCCTCCCTAGGACATGTGACTTTATGTTCATTAATATAGGTTGCAATGTTCTCAGGGACCGACTGTTTCAACTGCTCCAGAATGATTAAATCACATAACTGATCCAATGTGTTTACACCAGAAGAAGAGTACCAGCGCTTGAAATGCAAGATCAAATCCCATGTAAATTCCACATGTGTTTTGTTACCACTCTTTCGCCAGTCTCTAAAACGTTGGCGGTACGCTTCAGGCACCAACTCATAAGCCTTCAAAACAGACGATTTCACCGTATCATAATCTTTACAGGCATCAGAAGATAAAGCGGAGTAGGCTTCTTGTGCTTTACCTGTAAACACACACTGCAACATTAAAGTTCTGTCCTCATCAGGCCAGCCCCTTGAATCAGCAACACGCTCAAACAGACAAAAAAAAGTATCTATATCATTTTCATTAAACTTTGGCAACAACAGTAAATTACTTGCAACATCAAAGCGTGAACTCACAAGTTCCTCATTCACTGCCGATGCAGACATTTTACCTGCCCTAATCAAAGCCAATTTGTGCAGTTCCAAATCCAGTTTAATTTGTTCTAACCTCAAAATCAACAATTTTTCCTGTTGTTCAAATGTCAAGCCAGACACATAATTAGTGACCATGCTCTTACCTCCCCTGTCCATCAGTACCGCACAGTCTAGCAAATGAGACTTTATAACACTTTTCAGGGTTTCCTTTGTTTGCTTGGAAACAAAAACAACAGAGTAATAATGAGCAATCTTCACCAACTGCTCCTTTGTACATTGCTCCAACAACTCAGCCGAGGGACACTGAACAAAATCTTCCACAATCTTAGCCATATCAAACCACAAAAATCTAGCAACCTAGATAACCACATTGAGGTAACATACACCGAACCTTTACACTATGCAACTAGTGGCAACAACAACAACAACTGGTGACTCCCCATGCTCAACTAACTCATTAGAGTATGTCCCTTATCTGACTAAACTCGTACCTAGTCTTCGTACAGATACTTGTGGCGGGTATTTATTCACTGAAACCCAGTGGCACTGGAAATCAACTGTATACAAAGCGACCCCACAAGAAACCATGGACGTGATCCCGAGACAACTGCTCTAGCCACTTTCTCTGTCACACTAAACCCAACCCCCGACAACAGACTCTCTATTAGAACTTGCTGCTTGGCCTCACAGAGGAGAACACCAGTCACATGCCACACCAAACATTTAGCATATTTACCTCAAAGAAAACTGGCCCAAACTAGATTATAATAAAGCTCTCCAAAACAACTACATACCCTAGGGACCAGAGGGTACAATGGTTGGACATTTACTACCGGCCGCGGTATGCCTAGTGTACAGGGTCCATATAACCGACTTAATGCATAGCGGGAAGTCGGTTATATAGACATCAACAGAATAAGTGTTTAACGGTGATTTAAACTAGTTTATGCGGGGAAAAGAGTGCTCAAAATCGGATTCAACAGGCACACACCGACTCCCATTAAAAGTGATTGAAATGTACAGGAATCTGTCCATTTCAATCACATTTGATGACCCGTCCAGGGTGACTTTCTTCCCCAGGAATTAGTGTCTGAAAGCTGGCTAACATTACTTTAAATACAGTGTGCACATGGCTTTATTACCCATGAAATAGTGTGTGAAAGCTGGGTGAGTTTGATGTGAATTTAAGGAAGATATGGCCCTTTCAAACAGGGAGATGTACAGGCCTTTATTACCCACGAATTAGTGTCTGAAAGCTGGCTAACATTACTTTAAATACAGTGTGCACATGGCTTTATTACCCATGAAATAGTGTGTGAAAGCTGGGTGAGTTTGATGTGAATTTAAGGAAGATATGGCCATTTCATCCACACCTCACGACTCCCATTAAAAGTGATTGAAATGTACAGGAATCTGTCCATTTCAATCACATTTGATGACCCGTCCAGGGTGACTTTCTTCCCCAGGAATTAGTGTCTGAAAGCTGGCTAACATTACTTTAAATACAGTGTGCACATGGCTTTATTACCCATGAAATAGTGTGTGAAAGCTGGGTGAGTTTGATGTGAATTTAAGGAAGATATGGCCCTTTCAAACAGGGAGATGTACAGGCCTTTATTACCCACGAATTAGTGTCTGAAAGCTGGCTAACATTACTTTAAATACAGTGTGCACATGGCTTTATTACCCATGAAATAGTGTGTGAAAGCTGGGTGAGTTTGATGTGAATTTAAGGAAGATATGGCCATTTCATCCACACCTCACGACTCCCATTAAAAGTGATTGAAATGTACAGGAATCTGTCCATTTCAATCACATTTGATGACCCGTCCAGGGTGACTTTCTTCCCCAGGAATTAGTGTCTGAAAGCTGGCTAACATTACTTTAAATACAGTGTGCACATTGCTTTATTACCCATGAAATAGTGTGTGAAAGCTGGGTGAGTTTGATGTGAATTTAGGGAGGGAGAGCAGCAGCAGCAGCAGCAGCAGCAGCCGCCGCAGCAGCAGCAGGCTGTGACCCTGGCGGAAATACATTGATTGTTTTAGCCAGGAATAAGTGTTTAGAAGGCGGGTAAAGTGTTCCTGCAGCTCCTCCATGACGGTAATAATGATTAGATATAATTGCCAGGGCAGAAAGCTCTTTTTAAAAGTGAAAAAACGATTTGAAACCGTTTGAAATGACTGGCGGGTGCTGATGGAAAGCAGGCGGAAATAAATTGATTGTTTACCCAGGAAAAGGTGTTTAAAAGGCGGGTAAAGTGTCCCTGCAGCTCCTCCATGACGGTAATAATGATTAGAAATCATTTACAGGGCAGAAAGCTGTTTTTAAAAGTGAAAGAACGATTTGAAACCGTTTGAAATGACTGGCGGGTGCTGATGGAAAGCAGGCGGAAATAAATGGATTGTTTTACCCAGGAGAAGGTGTTTACAAGGCGGGTAAAGTGTTCCTGCAGCCCTTTAAATACAGTGTGCACATGGCTTTATTACCCATGAAATAGTGTGTGAAAGATGGGTAACTTTGCTGTGAATTTAAGGGAGATATGGCCCTTTCAAACAGGGAGAGGTACAGGCCTTTATTACCCACGAATTAGTGTCTGAAAGCTGGCTAACATTACTTTAAATACAGTGTGCACATGGCTTTATTACCCATGAAATAGTGTGTGAAAGCTGGGTGAGTTTGATGTGAATTTAAGGAAGATATGGCCATTTCATCCACACCTCACGACTCCCATTCAAAGTGATTGAAATGTACAGCACTCTGTACATTTCAATCACATTTCACGACCCGACCAGGGTGACTTTCTTCCCCACGAATTAGTGTCTGAAAGCTGGCTAACATTACTTTAAATGCATGGTGCACATGGCTCTGTTACCCATGAATTAGTGTGTGAAAGATGGGTAACTTTGCTGTGAATTTAAGGGAGATATGGCCATTTCATCCACACCTCACGACTCCCATTCAAAGTGATTGAAATGTACAGCACTCTGTACATTTCAATCACATTTCACGACCCGACCAGGGTGACTTTCTTCCCCACGAATTAGTGTCTGAAAGCTGGCTAACATTACTTTAAATGCATGGTGCACATGGCTCTGTTACCCATGAATTAGTGTGTGAAAGATGGGTAACTTTGCTGTGAATTTAAGGGAGATATGGCCCTTTCAAACAGGGAGATGTACAGGCCTTTATTACCCACGAATTAGTGTCTGAAAGCTGGCTAACATTACTTTAAATGCATGGTGCACATGGCTCTGTTACCCATGAATTAGTGTGTGAAAGATGGGTAACTTTGCTGTGAATTTAAGGGAGATATGGCCATTTCATCCACACCTCACGACTCCCATTCAAAGTGATTGAAATGTACAGCACTCTGACCCAGCCTCCGAAGTCACGCTTACTTCGGAGGCTGGGTCAAGATTAACCTGAGCAATAACAGTTCATGGCGAGTACCGCAAATTAAAGTTGCTACAAGCAGTAGTGCTGAGTAAAGTGACTTGTGAAAAACACACGTATGTGAAGTCAGGCAACACTAACAGGGCATAAGGCGCATTCACACTGCGGTACTTTTCCCACAAAGGTTCATGCGAACTTAGTTCATGCGAACTCTTTAGTTCTCATGAACTAAGTACAGATCGCGTTCACACCGGAAAAAGTCCCTGGGGGTGGATTAGGCAAATGAAGCCGCTGACGTCACTTCTTCTTCTTCTGCTTTGGGCTTACTGGCAGGCCGCAAACCACTTCACGGCGTATACTGAAGCCCAAAGTCCCCGGCCGGAAGTCCCCGGAGTTGGGGACTGGCTTCCGAGTAAATCGCCAGAACGCCGACAAAATAAAACATGGGAGCGGTGGAGATGACTCCACCGCTCCCATGTTTTATTTTGTGATGCCATAAGTCTCTCTGCGTTTCTGCGCTGGGCTAATGCTAATGCTAATAATGCTAATGCGAGGATAATAAAATGGCGGCTTCACAAAACTTTTTGGGTGTTTTACGGGGCGTGGTTTGCAATCCGCCCAGCCAATCAGACATATAGCTCTTTTCTCACAAAAGAGCCGCTCGAAAGTCCCTGCTCTCTAGCAGGGACTTTCGAGGGGGTAAAAAGGTTCGCATGAACTAATTTTATTACCGGCTCTTTTTGGTGTGAACGCGATCATGAACGCGATCATGAACTAAGATCGCATGAACCTTTATGGGAAAAGTACCGCAGTGTGAATGCGCCTATAGGGTGATGCTGATTATTTTGACCTTAGTTTTAAAGACCACCCATTCACTATTATTGGCCATTGTGAAGAGCAGGCATAGGGCAGTTGAAATACAACTGGGGCTAAAAAGAATAACCAGAAGAGCACTAGCCCGGAGCTAGAACTGGAACTGTTTTGGTAGGAAAGGGGTTAATGTGGCCTGCTCTGACCCCCGGAATGCTAGGATAGAGCTACCAATAACCAGAGTTGGCTTCTCGGCAGGTGTGTCGCTGATTAGTTGAAAATGTACGCTAAAGGTCCCCACCCCTCCTGGTGTGTGAGGAGCTCCGCGGATTGGTCCATTTTGGTTCCTGGAAGTAACAAATGGAAAAAGAGAAATCTCCAACGAGGCGTTCTGGGGCAGCATAGACAGGTATTTTATGCAACCTGATCTCACCAGAATGCGTGACTCCACCACGACTCCTTAACACCACAATGCGTGGTGGAGTCACGAACTTTGTTACATTTGCGTGTCGGCACCACGCAAACAACCCCAATGTAAAGTGAATGAGGCTCCTTTGTCGTGGTGCACACACGCATTTCTACAACGTGCATTGTGTGTAATGCAACTGTTATTTTTATTAAATTAGTTTATTAATTCTCCTTACTGTCGATTGATTTTACAGTGATATCTGCACTACTCATCGACTAAAAAACACCAAATTGTCCTTGTTAATTACACAACATTGATTGGTTTGAATTGTGTACAATGCTTTTGTATTTTCCCCCTTCGATTCGGAGAAACAAATATATTTTCGGAGTTTTTGGACGGCAGAAGACACTACACTACCCAGAATCCTCAGCTATCGTTTGGGACTACACCATGTGCTTAGCTTGACAAACCCCGTGATCAGTCCTCAACCTCTGTGATTGGATGCGCGACGTTTACACAGAGCGTCCAAAAGGACTTTGAAATGGAATGAAACCCATCTACGGCACACTATTCAAAACAGGAATCGAACGTGTCCTACCCCCCCCCCCCCCCCCCCTCTTAGGTCACAGGCTCCTCCAACAGTGCTACGCAATAAAACAGATGCACAGAAAAAATAGTGAAATAGTGCAATAAGAGTCTATATACAAGTGATTGGAATATGATATATTAGATAAATAATTTCTAAGTAGCAGCCAGATGAATGCTATTTCTAAGTTCAGGTGTTTAATAGTCTTCTGGCCTGTGGGATGAAGCTGTCTCTGTGTCTGGTGGTTTTAGTCCGAATGCTGTGGTACCGCCTGCCAGGCGGCAGCAGACAGAACAGTTTGTGGCTGGGGTGATGGTGGTCTTTTATAATCCTGAGGGCTTTCTTTAAGGTTAACCTGGTATTTTTAATCCACTATATTTATTTTAGTTACTTTACAGATTTGGATTAATGATGTGAAATATAAACAACCCTTAAATCAGACTTTAGTTACACCTTAATGAAATTCAGTGAAGGTGATTGTCAAGTGCCAACAATCAGGAGAGATATTTGATAGTTGGTTGCTTGAGAAGACTAAATATTTATCTGCAGATCCGTTTAAAGCATATTCATTACTCGTTATTCTCTAATAGTTCATTAAAGACTGTATATAATTGCTATTTTGCACATCCCTTTCAAGATTTCAAGATTTTCTAAGGTTTATTGACATATCATATACACAACAGTGTAGTTATGCAATGAATGAACAACTTGGGTCACAGGTTCATCAACAGTGCATTACAAGACATCTATCAATGTGTGTACCTCCACCATTACACTGTCGTATTCTGCACATTTCTTTAAATAAAGCCTTATTAGTTAGCACATCCTCCTATCAGGCACTAAACTGTTTTACTCTAGATATCATTTGAGTATCTTCTTGATATTTTCTATTCTATATTTATATAATTGACCTTCTAC
Source organism: Pseudochaenichthys georgianus (assembly GCF_902827115.2). NCBI lineage: Eukaryota > Metazoa > Chordata > Actinopteri > Perciformes > Channichthyidae > Pseudochaenichthys > Pseudochaenichthys georgianus. The sequence continues at coordinate 427,710 of NC_047515.1, forward strand.
TTTCCCACTATTTTGTATGTACTCTTAATATTTGAATGTTTTCATAAAATATAACACATTCAAAAGTGCGTTACAAAAATGAAAGACATTAAGAAAAAGGCATTTTAAACAGTCATTAAAAAGCAACACAATCTTCCTGCATTGCAATTACTCTAAACGTGTAATATCGTGCTTTAACCAGTAGGTGGTTTGGGTTAAAAGGCTGTCAAGTTTACAGTGTTAACAAAATAAAATATACTGCTGTTTCCGGTTTAGTTTACGACGAATATTATTTTGTTATTGTTTTGATATTTGTAACACAAAAGCGATGGAAAAAACCCATAGCAACCAAAAAAAGATGGTCTTAACATGACCCAGTCGTCTAGTAGTTAATAAAAAACAATAATATCAAAACAAAATATTACTACTAACTTTATTGTGAAATTAAAACAGAACGGTAAAAGAATAGTTTCCGGTGTATTCTGATGCCCGATCTCTGTAGATAAATAAAGAACTAAGACAGATGTGTAATATTTAATGCAGCCAAACCATTTATTACAATGCATTCATGTGATGACTATCAAAGAGTAAAGCAAGCACTGCTGAATAAAGTATGATTTTCTCTTTTACGAAACGTTTTTTTTCATATGGAATGCAGTTGGAGGTCAACCAATCAAAGAACTTGAGGACTGATCACGGGGTTCATGGTGTAGTCCCAAACGATAGCTGAGGATTCTGGGTAGTGTAGTGTCTTCTGCCGTCCAAAAACTCCGAAAAAATATTTGTTTCTCCGAATCGAAGGGGGAAAATACAAAAGCATTGCCCATAATTCAAACCAATCAATGTTGTGTAATTAACAAGGACAATTTGGTGTTTTTTAGTCGATGAGTAGTGCAGATATCACTGTAAAATCAATCGACAGTAAGGAGAATAGGCTACTTATTTCCGGGTGTAAAATTCTCCGTTATCCAATGGGAATGGACGCTCGTAATACAAGACATGATCATTATCTTTTAAATAACGTTAACTAAAGGGAACAATCTATTTGACACAGCTGAAGCTCTGGCCTTCCTTAAAAACAAACTAATTTAATAAAATTAACAGTTGCATTACACACAATGCACGTTGTAGAAATGCGTGTGTGCACCACGACAAAGGAGCCTCATTCACTTTACATTGGGGTTGTTTGCGTGGTGCCGACACGCAAATGTAACAAAGTTCGTGACTCCACCACGCATTGTGGTGTTAAGGAGTCGTGGTGGAGTCACGCATTCTGGTGAGATCAGGTTGATTTTATGTGTTAGAGTTTTACTCGCTAGGGTGTACTTTGAGGGTTTTTGACTCTGCAGACCGTTTACCTTCATAACACACAAGGGGACGGGTAATAACCGGAAAAGCATGACATGGGCCCTTTAACATAAAAATACACAAATAACAAATGTCATTGTCACAATTATCTTTATTTTTCAAAAGGCAGTATAATTTAAAAAAAGTTCCTTTCATTCAGTCAGATAACATTGAACAGATTATATGGAATACCCTAACTTTGTAACAGGTTTGACCTATACATGTATTTAATAAAGTGGGGTGCCAGTCAGAACCAGATCTAAAATATCCAACAGAAATTGTTCAGTCAAACCATACACAAATTAATTACTTTATTTGATATCTCATCCATCACCGAAATGCAATACAAAATAAATCACACGATTTTCATTTTGGTCAGATATATGTCATCGGGGGGAAAATTGCATATAAGATCAGTGTGTGTGCAATGTGTGGTGAAAAGAGTCAATATATAGAGTTCAATCCGCTTTAGCAAAAAGTCCAGTTGGGTATAACCCCAACGGTTCAATCCAGTTCATAGGCCAACAAATAAAGGCAACGGGTTTTACCACAGATCCACCCAAAACCACAATACAGCGTCTTTAACAGAAAAATCTAATTGCGGCATGAGAACAGCCCCTTAGAGCAGGTGCTGCCGCCATAATCGTCTCTCCAAAACGTAAAACCATAATCTACAAACAATCTAGATATCAGGATAAATATAGAACATACAGACTAAAATGTGTTTATCTCCTTCTCCGGCTCATTCAGGATGATCCCGGCTAACCACAAGTACTTCCTGCTGAGCGACCTGGCGTCATCGCGAGACTATGAGCTATGTGTTTTGGCCGTCTACGATGATGGCATCACCGCCCTGACAGGAACAAAGCTGGTGGGCTGCGTGTCTTTCACTACGGAGACGGAGTATGGACGCTGTCACTCAATAAGAGACCAGGTAAGTTTGTTATACCTGCATCATCATCTAATAAAACAAATGTTATTTAGCCAGAACAGCATTCAACACCCTAATGCCCTAAGACCATTGCTGCAGACAAGGAAAGACTCCTCAGAAGAAACAGTTGTTATTACAGGAGGAAATAAATGGAAGTTACTTTAGGAATATTTTCCAGTGACAGACAATATGTATGCAATGCCATAGTGCAGTGGTTCCCAAACTTTTTCAGTCGGGCCCCCCTTGGGTAATTGGAAATATTTTCGGGCTCCCCCAACCCGGTTCCCATCTATATTGGTAGGATTAATTGTTGTGAAAACATTACATTTTCTCTGCTAATAATAAGAAGATACAAAGTTCCAACTATAAATCTATATTTTATTATGGATTACAGATGAACAAAAGTGCTTGTAATAGATATTTTTAAATTTGAATTTCTTTAAGGAAAATAAATGAATGAACACTTAACTACTATTTCTACTGCAGGTTGCAAACGATCACATCACTATACCATTCCTATTCCACACATAGCCTATCAATGACTTGTTTGTGCTTGCTTTCCCTTGCAGATCTTCTCAAACCGGGGCTATTGTTTTGAGACTGCCACTCTCAGTTCATTCTCAATGTTCAGCTTTGATCTGTATTTCGTTTTGATGGCAGAAACAGCAGAAAAGCTTATCTCACACATGTAGGATGTTGAAAATGGTAGCAGTATGCCCACAGCTCTCTGACCAATGAGATATTTTTGAGCAGTGTTTGTTTACAATTTCTTCCTGCGCCCCCCCCCTGCAATACCTCCACGACCCACCAGGGTCCCCACAGTTTGACAACCACTGCCATAGTGGTTGTGTACAGAATAAACAACATAACAAAATGAAAAATCGTGATCCAGATTCAATTATTAAACATGACAACTTGCAAAGAAAAATATATTATTAAACATTATTAATAATAATAATAATAATAATAATAATAATAATTAAAGCTGCAAGCAGCATTGAGCGGGTCTTCGACGCACGTCGACGTGTGTGTCTAGGTGTCTCGAGGACTCGGCCGTTGGCAAACGTGGGAAGTTTCAGGTCGATTGGACAACGTACATGGGAGTTACAGCAGTATCATAAACATTGTGTTTGATGGCGAGTGATCTGTCGCCATGGCAACGGAATTTGATGACATCCCATAATACGCCTAGATGTGTTGAGGGCTAAATCGTTATCAAACCTGTGAAGTTTTGGGCCGTTGGAGCATGTTAACTGGAGTTATGAGAAAACCGTGTTTCACGGCGACCATTTTGTTACCATAGCAACGACATTTGACAAAATCTCAAAACTGACTCATATATGTCTCGAGGGCTTGACGGTTAGCACACATGTGAAATTTGAACCCTTTTTTACCATTTACACAGGAGTTATAGCAATATTGTGCTTAACGGCGAGGGATGCGTTGCCATGGCAACAGCTTTTGAGGAAAACTCACTATTGTCATATTGAGGTGTTGAGGCCCAGACCATTAACTGTCATCTGAAGTCTGGTGCAGTTTGGACCATTTTCCATTGACTTAAGACAACATTGTGTTTTATGGCGAGGGATGCGTTGCCATGGAAACGCCATATGATGATTAGCGTAGAGCTGTTGAGGGCCGGACAATTAGCCATCATATGAAGTCTGGTGCCGTTTAGACGATTTTCCATCGAGTTATGACAACACTGTGTTTCATGGCGAGGGATGCATTGCTATGGAGACGGCATATGATGACATCCCATAATTGGCGTAGAGCTGTTCCTGGCCGGACTATTAGCCATCATCGGAAGTCTGGTGCCGTTTGGACGATTTTCCATTGAATTACGACAACACCAGGTTTTTTGGCGAGGGATGCGTTGCCACGGAAACGGCAGATGGTGAGATCTCAGATTTCACATAGAGCTGTTGAGGCATGGACCGGTGATATAAAAGTGAAGATTGGGGGACCATGGGGTCCATTGGAGTTATAGCAACATCGTGTTTAATGGCGAAGGATCCGTTGCCATGGTAACGCCACATTAAGTAACATCAGATTTCACCTAGACCTGTTCAGGGCCACAGTGTTAACCATCATGTGAGGTTCGGTGGTGTTCTGAGCATGTCAGTTTCAGTTATGATATCACCGTGTTCCATGGCGAGGGATCGCCTAGCATCGAGCGAACGCGAACTTTGGCGCCAAATCACGGCTACGCCGTGCGAAAGAAAAACATTTCCGTGATAACTTTTAATTGCCCATGTCTCGAGGACGAAAAGCGCGATAAATTCGACGCCAAATTGAAAATGGCCGACTTCCTGTACGTTATTTTATGCGGGAGGGGGTGTACTCCTGTAGGAGCTAGGGGCTAGGTTGTGGAGAGCTTTATATGTGAGTAGAAGGTTTTTGTATCCAATACGGTGAAGCCGTAATATGGGAAGCCAGTGTAGTTGAGTGAGAATGGGGGTGATGTGGTCGGATGAGTTGGTGCGGGTGATGATCCGGGCAGCAGAGTTCTGGAAATGTAGACCTGTGTGTTGTCGGCGTAGCAGTGCAAATTAACCTCATGGTGACGGAGGATTGTGCCCAGGGGGAGTGGACCCAGTACTGACACCTGGGGGACACTCAGTGAAATAGAACACCCTGACTTGTGATTACCGAGTTGTACAAACTGTTGTCTGTCAGTGAGGTATGACGTGAACCAGGAGAGTGCAACACCAGTGATCCCAATGCCAGCCAGGCGGTCCAGGAGTAGTGGGTGAGAAATGGTATTGAATGTAGTGCTGAGGTCAGTGAGGATGACGATGACGATGGTGAGAAGTCCGGAGTCAACTGCACGGAGGAGGTCATTGGTGATTTGAACCAGGGCTCATTCAGTACTGTGTTTTTGGCGGAAACCAGATTGAAAGGGTTCATGGAGGTTGTTTATGTCAAGATGGGACTGAAGCTGTGCGGCAACAAACCTCTCAAGGCTCTTGGAAATGAAGGGTAGGTTGGAGATGGGCCTTTAGTGGTTTAGGATGGGAGTGATTGCAGCCAGTTTGAGGGTGGGGGGTACAATTCCAGAGGTGAGGGAGGAGTTAATTATGTCAGTGATCATGGGTGATATGGCTGGTAGGCAAGCCTTGAATACATCAGGGTGGTGAAATATGTGGGGTTAATATGTTTAATGTTTCAGAAGGTGATGGACCCTTGTTCTTTGGCTTTGGAAAGGGGGGCATGGATATACAAAATGATAGCTTTATGGTCAGAAATTGGGAATTCAATGACAGCAAGGTTAATGGGAGTGATGCCAGTGCAGCAGAGTAAGTCCAGTATGTGACCCTTGTTATGTGTTGGGAGGCTGACATGTTGTGTGATATCGAGGCAGTCCAGGAGTGAGATGAAATCATGTGCAAAAACATTGGATGGGTCGTCAATGTGGATGTTAAAGATGCCTAAGAGGATAACAGTAGAGGACATTGCACATACACATGTTAGTAGTGATGAAAATTCAGTGAGAAAAACAGCAGAGGGCTTTGGTGGTCTGTAGATGGAAATAATGATGATGGGTTTGGGGCCAGTGAGTTTTACAGCTAAGCATTCAAAAGAGGAGTGATGGGGGGATAGTGACAGCAATGACTTTAATGTTTTCACGGTGCAACACAGCAAGACCCCCCCCCCTCCCAACGGCACAGGGTTTACTAATAAAAGCGTAACCCGGAGGGACAGCTGCATTAAGCTGGGAGAAGTCATCAGACTGTTGTCAGGTCTCAGTGAGGCATTAACAAATCAAGCTTTTTGTCCATAATGAAGTCAGAAACCAGCAGGGCCTCATTGGTGAGGGATCTTATGTTAAACAGACATAGTTTCAGATAGGTAAGTTGTGCGTATGTGGATGCTTTAGACAGGGGGGATAACACACTGTGATTGACAGCACGGGTAGTGCGAGGGGGGCGTGGCTCAGTGGACCAGAAAGAGCGGATTGTTTTGTTTATTGTTGTGTTTTGTGTACTCAAAGTTTCGTCCAGATCCACAGTGAGTGTATCTTGGTCGTTAGAGTGTTGGACAAGCAGAGCTGGATGGGTCCTGGAGTAAGACCGGAGACGTAGCAGCTCCGTTGCAGAATAACGCAGCGGTAGAGATGCATTTTTTGACCGTGAGACACAGAGCGCACCATATGAGCAGTTTAAAAATCCACATAATGAGAGTTAAAAAACAAAAACAATGTAATCCAGCGGTTTGATGATCCAAATGGATAAAGTGAAGCGACAAAACCTGCACTGCTGAGGCGGAGGAGTAGTCGTGTTGGGTGTAGCCGGAGGTTTTCTCTCGAAGGCGGAGCAACCAGACGTACGGCGCTGGGGACGAGTGACAGGTTAGCCGGTAGTGGCTGTGGGGCGGCCTCCGTGTTGGCAGCAATCCACAGGCGGAGATGTGCACCCAGGAGAGCTGGCAGAATGGCAGCGGACAGATCTGAACAGGTGCTTTGCAGGGCACACCAGATCAGGCTATCCGGTCAAAGAGAGCACAGCACAAAGGGGCCCAAGTAGTCCAGTACGGTGAGCCGTGTACCGGCACAGCTAGCTTCAAGCTACCGAGTGACAGCACAGTAGCACTAGCGTGTTTACAGACTGTTAAACGGCTAAATTAATCGTCACAGTGTTAGATGGGACAGACGAGTTTGTAACAGACAGGTTTGGAGTCCAGTTGCACAAGACAACATTCAACAGATCGAGATAAAACAACACGAAACAATCGACAGACAACAGAGGAGGTGCGGCAGCAACTTGCCAGCGGTCCCTCACTTCCGGTATTATTAGAATGGCGAGTTAGTTATTGGGAGATGAATGCATGCAGTTAAAGGTCAAAATGCACACAGAAAAAGAGGACATACATGCAAACAGACTTACTATACACTTTAACAACGAGGAAAGTAATATTTAGGTTAATATGTAGGTATATTTTGGTTGTACTAGAATATGTTTATATGCCAGTCCCACTGGGTAAACAGTGCGTCCTAGCCATCATTGATTAAGGAGTTTGATGGCTTGTGGGACATTATGATGTTGCATTTCTTTCTAGTGTCTCCCAAATATTTTCCAAATAATTATGAAATTGCAGACCATAGGAGAAGAAGAAGATACAGTATTATGTTGAAAAATAATATCATGTACAAGTCCGTATTTTTATAGTTAATGCATTTTATTGCATCCATCGGTTAATATTAATTTAACCTTCGCTGTATCATGACAGCATTTTTTTTGAATAAAATCCTTACACCTTATTGTGGATGGTCAACATTATTCAAACCATAATGTTATGGGACAAGTTAACAGCGCTGTTGAAGGGTTGTGAACTTATAGATTGCAAGCCTATTTGATGTTATTCTCAAATATTCAATAATTGCTATATAAAAACAAATATTTGTAATCAGCTGGTTGACAAAACAATTTCAATTCAAGTTCCATTAAGTATCGAGCTACTACTTATATCCATGCCTGCAAACTAGTCCCCTTGCTGTTATGTTATATATCACACAGTTTATTGAACAGTTTTCATTGTGATGTTGATGAATCATCTCACTTGGTCGGACTCAGTGAACCACAAAGCAAAAAGTAGCGCTTTAAAAATCATAAATGCAAACCAGGCTTACTGTCCTTATGTCTTTATCTTTCTTCAGTTCCTTGGCGGTACCATGATTATAATCATTGGAGGCATCATCGTGGCCTCTGTCCTTGTCTTCATCTTCATCCTCCTAATGAAGTACAAGCTGCACAGTAACCACTACAAACAGAAAGCAACAGCACGACATGCCAACGTCTGCTCCCAGACCAACGGAGGGGGAGCTAACACACTCACTGTTCCTCCATTCTTCTCCTCTGCAGGGCAGGGTAAGCGGTGGGAAAGGAGGGACATAGATGTGATTTATTTTTCTTTCATCTGTTTCTAATAATATAATAATTTTCCTCCACCTGGTTGTCTCCTAGGTAGAGGTGATGGTAAAAACTCCCAACCTTCATCATCAACTGAAGGGATGGGAGGAGTATCCATTCGAGGGACGACTGTAGTGGACTTAAATCCCACCCGTGACGAAGACACCATCTCTCAATAACATATGAAATTGTTAATCAAACCTTCAACTCACCAATCATTAAGCCCAAACCAATACTCCAACTCCATCTCCCTCCCTTTTTTAAACTATCTGTTATTGGTGCCTGAAATCTACTCTACTTCACGCTGAGGAGCAGCTCCTGTCATTGGTAAGTAGCTGTGAAGCCAGTTTGTAAAAAGTCTGAACTCATTCTTTGTCAAATAACTGTAATAATGCTTGAATGCTTGTATTATAAATTCAATTTGGATCAATTATTTTTTGTCATTTGTAATGTGAAGTTGGCAGAGAGTTTAAAAATGATGTGGAATTCACGTGTCCCTGTCAAAGCTGTTTATTCAACTCTTCGAAAGGACTTTGAACAAGAAGAAACTTTTTTTTCTTGCAGTGTGAACACACCATTAAACAGTTGACTTTTCTTCTTCTTTTAAAAAAAAATACTCTCTATTGAGCTTCACACACACACAACATACACAACAATGCATAACACCCCCCCCCCCCAAAAATTTGACAACAATTTAATAATAATAATAATAATAATCCTCATTTACCTAATCACAATAATATAGATGGACCACAAAGGATAAATATGTTATGCAATGTGAGAGGAGTATGCAGCCTGTGAAGAATCTTATACTGGGTTTCCCAATGTCTGTTACATATAAACGTGGTTCTGATTAAGTTTATAGATGCCTGCCAATGATCTGCAATATATTCAGTACCCAAATCTTTCTCCCATTTACGGGAAATACTCAGCAGGTTGTATGTGCCAGTAGAACCAAGGAGTGAATAAAATGAAGAGATAAAATGCTTAGAATGTTGGTGCTCCAAGATTAACTTCTCTGCGTCATTGCAAGGGAGGTTAACCTGTTAAACCCCAAGCCTGTTGTTCAGGTCTCAGGCTCGAAAATGACATGCCCAGAACAAATTACTATTTCTTCATTGCTAAAAGGGGGAAATTAATAATCTTTTTTCTCAAAGCAGTGATACACCTGTGAGTTGGATGTAGAAAAGTCAGAATCAATATAGATGTTTTATTTTAAAGTAAATTCAGATTGAACATAGTAAAAGAAAATATATATATAGTTTCCTTCCAAAATAAAACCCATTACTTTATAGTGAAAACCACCCTTGAATGATAGGATAGTAGACAACAAGCTTTAGGAATCCATATCATAAGTACCCTGTATCATGATTGATGCAAAACAAGTGACATTTGACCTTTTTTAGAGAGATTTAGAGAAAAAAAACCCACCTCTGGGGTCATTTGGGTGTATTTCCCATATCTCTGGAACCCATTGGTCGATTTTGGTGATTGACAACTCTTTTGAACCATTAGAGCCAATATAATCGAGGGGGGGTTCCTAAATCCATCTAAACATTACCATTGGTGAATGAGAGTGATGCGCAGCCAGCATGCCCAAAACCGGAAGCTGGGTTACACTCTATATGAAAACTACGTTTATTGACATAAATGTTATGATGGATTATCAGTAATATGTAAATGACAGGTGGTTTTTGGCATAACACAGAAAAATGAAAGGATAGCTAAACATTTAGTAATCAAATACTTAAGGACCAAAGCATAACGTAAACATGTCGAAACAAGAAATAAAATGGCAAGTGCAGCTGTCTGTGAAGGTCCATCCCCAAACGCCCCGTTAAACTGCCGTCTGGCCTCCCTCACATGTGGCGATAGATCCTGGCAAATGTAGACCTTGTTTCCTTGATAGTGGAGGTCGCCTTTCTTCTTAGCCGCTGCAAGGATCCGTTGTTTGTCACCGAAGTTGTGCAGTTTAATGATAACGGGTCTTTGGTAATTTTCCTTCGGCGGTCCAGAGCCCTGTGCATCTTGTCAATCTTTATTGGAGGGGAGGGTCATCGGTCGTCCCGGCATCAAGAAGACGCGTGCGAGTCCTCGGAAATTAGCCGTTTGTCATTTCTCAAATGTTCACGTCCTGGACTCCTCGGTCATCCGGCAGCGAGCCGGAAACAGATGTGGGCGCACCGCCTCGAAGGACAACAAATGTCTCTAAAGGCTGGTCGAGGATCGATTATCGCGGAGGCTGTCTGGAGGAGCAGTAACCGTGGCATGTGGTGCAGTGGATTGTGCGTTGGTGTTTGGATCAGGGGGTCACAGGTTCAAACCCCACTGCAGTCAGCATGTCGTTGTGTCCCTGGACAAGACACTTCAACCCAAATGGCTCCTGTGGAGATTGCCCACAGTATTGAGTATGTAAGTCGCTTTTTGACATGTAATGTAATGTAACCAAGGATACACTGATTTAGAGGAGAGAGGAATCTCTCTGGAGGAGCTACAACCGAGGGTCCACTGATACAGAGTCCTGCATCGGGTCGGGTACGGGTAACCCGCAAAAAAAGTGATTTGCGGGTGGTCTTTTTTCAAACGCTTTTCTCCGGGTTCGGTTCTGGGTAAAACAAAGATGATGCGGGTCGGGTTGCGGGTGTTACATAATAAATATATTAAAATTATAATAATTTAGTTTAATGTTAAATCCTCAGACCTCTCCCCCGGGGAACCGCGCATAATCATAACCTCTGCAGCGCATCAATCTGCTGCTGAGCACACCACATTCGAAATGGCTGAGGTGAAGCTCTCTAGCGGAGAATACAGCATTTTCAATAACACTTCCTCAAGAGCAAAATCCAACGTCTGGGAGGCTTTTGGTGTCATCCTAGATGAGAAAATAACCAACATCCCACACTTTTTGAGACAAATATGCAACTGCGTGTGTTAATAATTGCACGTTCTCACTGCTCATATATATACGGGTTCGGGTCGGGTTGCGAATCTTGTGCCGACGGGTCGGGTTGCGGAACTAATTGGCAATATGTGCGGGTTGCGGGGCGGGTTTGGTATTGCACGTTGTGGGTGCGGGGCGGGAGCGGGTCTTGAAAATCAGACCCGTGCAGGACTCTGCACTGATGTAGAGGACATAGGGGAGAGATGAGAGAGAGGGACGAGAGAGGAGGGAGGAGGGAGGAGGCTCTCTGGAGGAGCTTTAACCGAGGGTACACTAATGTATCCTCCGGAGTCGATTTTAGGCCACAGAGACCGGGTGTAAATGAAATTAAACTTTATTCACAACAGGCTATAGTTGCGAGATTGTAGGATATAAACAGGTATAAGTCTAAGTGTAATTAAAATACATTAAACTGTAAAGACAAGCATTAACAGTTAATAGACACATATCAACAGTAGAAAATATAATATTTTCACTGAAAAGTTTAAAGACTAATGGAAAGAGGTGCAGTACACAATAAATAGCATGGAAATTAATCTAATATTGTCATCTCACTCCAAGCTGAACTCCAAAGTGGCCAGCCCATGGACTATATGTATGTGTGGTCTATAACGGAGAAATACAACATTACAAGTACAATGAGAATCAGTTACTTACATATATTATACAGCAAACAATAATCATAACTTTCTCTTCAATGGAACATATTCTCCAAGGCTGTTCAACAGGTAGGTTGCAATAAAACCATTACAAACATATACATGTAATATACAGATAGCTCCTTTAACGTACAATATAACAGGTTAATATGTCATCTAAACATTAGATTGGCAACATTGTCAAACAAAGCTGAACTTATCCGCACGCAGCTAATGTCAAGGAAGCACAGCTCTGCAAACTGTTCTCGTTGTGATTATAAGTCATTTAAGATGATCAAATGCGCATCAGAATTTCTGCCCATTACCATTTGTTTACTCACTAAACGCCAGTGACGAACCGTCAGGGCCTTCAAGGTATTCAGAGAATACCCTGGAACACTCAGATAAAACAAACAAAAAATCGATTTAATTATATAAATAAAATGTAATAAAATGTATATAAAATGAATAAATGAGAATGGTATCTGTGTTGTTGATCTGTAATATTACAGTGTTACGTTGATTTGTTTGTCCTTCTCGGACCATGCACTACGCATTTCAGTGGTTTTGTGTTAGAAAAGAAAGCAACCAATCAGATCTTGTTCTGGGTCTCTGGGTAGAATATCCTTCAACCAAGGTATTCTACATCCTTGATAGAATGCCCTGACCGTTGCACTGAATGAGAGCGTACATTTGGACTGACAGTTTGATCAACCAATCATATATTGATGTGTAGCCAATGGGCGTATTCTTTCAGAGCTTCCCTCGGTTCCAGGGTCCTCTTGAATGCCCGCTATCAATCAATCAATCAATGTTTATTTATATAGCCCAATATCACAAATGTTACATTTGTCTCAGTGGTCTTCACAGTGTGTACAGAATATCAGTATGACAATACGACACCCTCTGTCCTTAGACCCTCACATCGTACAAGGAAAAACTTCCAAAGAAAACCCAGTTTAAAGGGAAAAATGGGAGAAACCTCAGGGAGAGCAACAGAGGAGGGATCCCTCTCCCAGGACGGACAGACGTGCAATAGATGCCGTGTGTACATTGAAAAGATAATACATTTGCAACATAGGTAGTCCAAGTGTTTGGAAATGCATGTGTGTATAATAGGAAGATGAATCCACGAGGATATCCATCCAGGACCGATGATCCAGGACCACAGCCACGACTCAAGATCCAGCGCTCGCGATCCAGGACACAGGACCGCAGGATCATCCATGACTCCGGATCCCAGCGTATATAGACACCAAAAAGAAAGACATTTGGGGAAGCTGGGTTAATCGGAACATGAGTGTACACGGGTATAGACAGAGAGAAGGAAGAAGTAAGATGTCCCCCGACAAACTAAGCCTATATCAGCAAAACTAGGGGCTGAATCTAATCAGCCCTAACTATAAGCTTTATCAAAAAGGAAGGTCTTAAGCGCACTCTTAAAAACGGATAGGGTGTCTGCCGCCCGAACACAAACTGGAAGCTGATTCCACAAATGTGGAGCTTGATAAGAAAAGGCTCTGGCTCCCATTGTACTTTTAGAGATTCTAGGAACAACCAACAACCCTGCATTCTTGGAACGCAATGCCCTAGTAACGCTAGTTAACTTGCTTGAGACAGAGGATCTAGATCAGGGGTATTCAACTAAAATTCAACGAGGTCCAGTTCGAGAAAATCTCCCCATGCAAAGGTCCGGAACATCAAAATATCTAACTTGTTTTATGAATTAGTGTGATATATATTGAAGTAGCTTTATCAAAGTCTGCATGAAATCAACAACTGACTGCCAAATAAAGAAAGTACAATTCAAAAACAACAATATTTATTGTCAATCAACATTGAACTCTACAGATATACAGTAAATACGCCTACTGTGAATATGTGTAATGTTCCTCTCGGGCTGCATTTAAAAATAAAATAGAGAAAATAAATAAAATAGCTTTTGAAAATATGTGCATCTTAAAAGTTCTTAATTTTAGATAAATAAAATAAAGTGTAGCAGCAGTTTGAGTTTCCCTTTTTCTTTGTTAACCGTTTCACATCATGACTTAACTGTTTCAGACGATTATAGAACAATATCAGTCTTTACACATCATAACCATTGAACAGCTTTAAAGTTTCTCTTTCTTTCCCTCACTCACTTTATTTTAATTCAGTGCGAGAATTGAGCTTGAGCTTGTCCTGCCAGGAGTTTGTAAATCTGGGCTGAAATGGTGTCAGGGTCATTCTCATACACACATGCAGGTGCTCATTGGTTAGCCTCGGTTAGCTCATTGGTTAGCCTAGGTTAGCCTGCCGTGGAACGATATTTAGTTTTAATGTTGATCCTGGTGGACTGATCATATTGGGCTCTGAGACTGCTTACTTTTTGTGACCTCAGTTCTGACTTGAGAGGGAATGTTTGGTCAAACACTTTGTGTTTTGTCTCACAGTGGCGTTTTGGCACTTTTAATGAGCGCCACGGTCTCTGAACAAATGAGACACACTGGCTCTGTGCTCCCAGTGGGCAGGATGAACATGAATGAGTCCACTCAGGGTTCAAAGCTCTGTTCTCACTGTCCACTTTCCTCTTCTTGGAGAGCGCTGTGTGTAATTATTTGTCTCTCCCTGTCTGCCGCTAACACGCCTGTTCACTCTCCTCTCCGCTTCTCTCCCTGTATCGCACATTTTTCTCTTCACTCACTTTCCTCTCCGCTTCTATCCTGCTTCTATCTGCCGCTCTCTGGTCTCTTCTTCTGTGTTTCTCTCCCTGTATCGCTCACTCGTGTCTTTCGCCCCCTGTCGGCAGCGGTTAAAATAGAATCGCCATGTTAAAATTGAAATCCCCTATCAATCTATTGATTATCGGTCCGGGTCCGTATAGGTTGGCGTCTGGGTCCGGATCCGGTGAAGATGAAGTTGTTGCGGAATTGTTGTGAGTACCCTTTTCAAGACGACAATTCAGTGAAAAGACGGACATTATAATGCCGCGGAGGGGGGGGGTGTGTCTACAGAAGTTCCAGTTGTGATAGACACGGTTCACCACTGCTAAACGCATCTCCTCTGGATATTAGGCTATGTATTTTGTTAATACAACTGCGTTAACTGTGAGCTGACATCTACAGTGAGAACAGCTGCTGAGGCCAGTGCAGAAAGCAGAAGAGTGTGTATAATATATATCACTCAATAATAGTGACAGGCCTACATCACACACTTTATTTGTATACTTTAGTAGATATCTACAAATAAACAGTTATGATATTTTTCATGAAACCAAATAGTGCTTCACATCATAACATATACATTGGCTGTAGCCTGATGATATGCTTTAAGAGCTGGAAGTGTGTGTTTTGGAGTGTATATGTGTCTGTTGTAATTGCATGTGCCGCCAGCAGAGGGAGCTGCTTGACTAACACTCAACATCATTGCCTGTGTGTGTGTGTGTGTGTGTGTGTGTGTGTGTGTGTGTGTGTGTGTGTGTGTGTGTGTGTGAGAGAGAAAGAGAGAGAAAGAGAGAGAGAGAGAGAGAGAGAGAGAGAGAGATGATGTGGAAGGCAGAGTAGCTTATCTGACATCTAAATGGTGGAAAATGGTACATTCTAGCCTATGAGCTCCCCGTTCGAGCGACTGACTATTCCATCGCAATGTAGCATCGCATTGGATATGGACTGAACTTGTCCTGGAATGGAATTGTATCGGTCATTTCGGTGGGGCAAATGGAAGGCAATTTGAAAGATGTCCGCAATCATAAGAGCAATGTGTATACAACGTTTCGTGCATATTGGAACAACCATATGCATGTAGTTTGGAGTAATTTGCGACATGTAAATCATAAAAAATTGTATATTCTCTGTTAGCTTACGACCTCCCCGATTGAGCTAGCAACTATTTTATTCCCAATTTAGCATCGCATTGGATATGGGCTGAATTTGTCCTGGAGTGGAATTTTTCCGATAATTTCCCTAAGAGTAGGGTGCAAAAATGTGCTCAAAATACATGAAAACTACAACATTTTAAAATGGCCAGCAACTATTTTATTCGCAATTTAGCATCACATTGGATATGTGCTGAAATTGTCCTGGAATGGAATTTTCCCGGTCATTTCCCTAGGAGGAGCTCGCACAAATGTGCTGAAAATGCATGAAAAATGCACATTTTTCAAAATTGTCGACTTTATGGGGAGCGGAACTAATGGAAGGCAATTTAAAATATGTCCGCAATTCCATGAGGAATGTCTCTGCCAAGATTCATGAAGTTCGGAGAAACTATATGTAACTTCCACACAATAGGGGGCGGTACTGAGCTGTTTTAACAAAAGATTACGTTTTTTTTTTTACATTCCCGAAAAGGTCGTGGGCTGTGACGTGTGTCCCACGTTTTGCGTCCGAAGCTCATGTTAGTGCATTTTTTACATTTAAATCGTCAAAAATGGTCAATTCACCGTTAGCTTACGAGAACCCCATTTTAGCGATCAACTATTCCTTCGCAATTTAGCATCACATTGGATATGGGCTGAACCTGTCCTGGATTGGAATTTTTCCGATCCTTTCCCTAGGAGGAGTCGCCGAAAATGTGCTGAAAACGCAATGTTTTCAAAATGGCCGACTTAATGGGGGGTGGGGCTAATGGAAGCCATTTTTAAAAATGTCCGCAATGCCATGAGGAAAATCTGTGCCATGATTCGGGTGGCACAGATTATACTATATATATATATATAACTATATGTGACTATCGCACAACAGGGGGGGCTACTTTGTTATGTCATGACATGTCATGGTTGAAAGTACAAATTCCCATTCAACCCTGTCATAAGCCTTTTGTGTGTCTAGGGATATGGCTGATACAGGTTGTGGATTATTTCTATTCTTCCAGATTAAATGTAATAGTCTTCTCATGTTATCAGTTGAGGATCTATTTTTTAAAAATCCCACTTGGTCTTTATGGATGATTTTTGTCCGATCCAATCTCAGAGCTAGTGTCTTAGATAATATTTTGCAGTCAACATGTATAAGGCTAATAAGGTCTGTAATTTGCTGGGTCCATTACGTTTTTATCCTTTTTCAGTATTAGTGATATAATGGCCTCATTAAAGGAGAGGTGTCATGGCCATTTCCACTGATCATAATTCCATTGTTGAGGTATACTAAAATAGAAAAATACTGTGCAATTTTCCAAACTCACAGTGGTTTCGCACACAGCATCTCTTTAAAGTATGTGTATTCAGCAGTATTCACTTTCTCCACTAAACGGCTCGCTGCAGCTCTTGCCCCCCCCCCCTCCCTGTGAGCACAGTGTGCTCCGATTGGCCGGGACCAGTCGGGACGTTGTGATTCGCGCTGAGCTCCGTGGAGGTGTGATTTCCTTGTTTAGCGATACACAGCGAAACACAGCCAAACTCAATCTGCACACACACAAAGTCACAGCCGAAGTAAAAACAATAAGTGTGGCTTGATATTGAGTAAGAAAAAGGTTGATAAACGCTGTGAGAATGGGTCTGCAGAGAGAATTTCGCCACAATCCCAACTGTCTGTTATCAGCCTGCAGCCAGGGAGGAGAAATCAGCAGAGCTGCCTGCACTGAGTGAGTGAGGAAGTCGTGGATTGGTCAATTTGGACCAATCAGCGGGGGCTTAACGTAACGGCTCCGCGGACGTAACGTAACGGCTCCACGGATTGGCCCATTTGATTCCGGGTACCGCATGACCGTATCGCGTCATAGTTATGGGCGTGGCTACTGGGTGTTTCTACGACACAGCACCCAGGAAGTAAAAAATGGACAATGACGTTTCACCAACGAGGCGTTTTGGGGAGGTATTTTCTGTTTTAGAGTTTTACTTGCTACAGGGTGTACTTTGAGGGTTTTGACTCTGCACACCGCTTACATGCATAAAAACCTTCATAACACACAAGGGGACGGGTAATAACCGGAAAAGCATGACATGTCTCCTTTAAGGCTTTCCAGGAGTGAGCCGTATTTGAATGCTTCTTGGAAAACTTCAAGTTAGTATTGGGGAGAGAATGTTTACATATTTCTTCTAATATTCTGCTGGGAAGCCATCTACTCCCGGTGACCTCCCAGTTTTCATACACATTATAGAAGTTCTGACTTCAGCTTCCGTTATAGAAACATCCAAATAATTTTTGTCTTTTTGAGTGAGCTGTGGTAGCTTCACCTTCTGGAAAAAGTTATTTAAGTCTTCACAGCTAGTTGAACCCATGGACGTATACAATTCTTCTTAAAAGTTTAAAAACTGTGTTATGTGTTGTGTAATTATTTCACTATCTCTTCTGATAGATGTTATAGTGTTATCTGCATCCTGACGTTGTATTTGTCTCGCTTGTAATTTTCCTGTCTTTTCACCACTCTCGTAGAACTTTGTTTTGAGCCTAAATAACGAATATGCTGCTTTTTTTATTATATATAGGTTGTGTAATTAACATTTTAGTTGACACATTTTCCAAAAATGTTCCTCATCATAACCTTCCGCCAAATGTTTGTCCAATTGACGTATCTATTTTTCAAGTAATTTTGTTTCTCTTTAGATTCCCTTTTCTTCCATGAACTCTGAGCGATATATTTTAAATGACACCTTTAACAAACAAAGTCAGAAGTACCTGACTTTCCTTATGTCTTTGTTCCACTGCACTGCCTCAAATGATCTCTTGTTACAGGAGAAACTTCAGAGACAGTACATTATTTCAAAAATAAAAGCGTTTTGTGTAGCAGTAATGACGTAATTTTGGCTGACCAACATTTATTGGATATTATTAATAATAATTTGCGTTTTTTACCATTTCAGTGTTATATGTAATGTATGTAATGTTATGTAAATATGAATGAGATTTATTTATTGAAAAACAATTTTTTGAAATAAACTATAGGCTCCACTTCCATGTATGATCAAAGTGACAAGGCAGTTCCTTGAACTTGGCATTTTAAATACATTTCAATGTATGTATAACATTTTTTTTTATTGTTTTATTTAGTAGGCTACCATTGCAAAGACAATCTCTATTTATTCAACATATATAATGAATGTGAGTATTAGGTCAACCATGTATTTTGGTGTCTGCAAAAGTAAGTGACAGTACTTCCACCTTTTCTGGAGAATGTGTTAGTAATTATTGAACCCTGAGAGCATGACAGACTGAAAAGAGTCAAGGGAAGCTTATAAAAGTTAACAGCATTTAATTACACAAAAGATGCGATGGTGTACAAATGAATTGTGCGAGTGGAGGCTCTCTCCCCATGTGTTCGGTCAGCTGAGGTCAGGAAAAAGAGATCGATTCTTCGCTCACTCTTCCTGTTGTCATCTGAGGTCTTCTCCTATTGGCCGGCGTCGACGGAAAAGGCAGGCATTGCATTGGACCCGCGTCCAATGCAATGCCTGCCTTTTTCTGTTGCTAAACTACATAATTCTGGTGTCTGTGGTTATTTAAACATTCTCTGATAAATGTTATTTCAGCGTCAATAAATGAGTGTTAATCCCAGTGTGTTTAGTGTACAACATCACATGTCATTTCACCTTCAATTAACGGTTTCAAAACGTTAGCCACATGGTAATGCTAACCGGAAATGAAGAATTTTCAGAATAAAAGTGTTAAGTTAATAGTTTGTGTGAACTTCCGGTTTTTTCAGAATAAAACTGCTTTAATTTAAAATCCTATATTTAATTTAAATTACGCCATATCAACATTGATTTTAATTTCTTACAATCCCTCCTTACATACCTTTTAAGGTATGTCAATAATACTGAAATCAATGAGTTCTGAACATTACATGGTACATAACTTATAAAAAAAAGAAAATACAAATAGGAACAATACGTATTCATCATAACTATGACGTTTTTCATTGTGCATAACTTCTAGCTTAAACCTTTAATGTCACTTCGTAAAATAGCAGCATTTAGCTTGGTATGGAAAACGTCTAACTCCCTCCTTTCACATCATAAATCATCTTCATACTGTATCTGGTGTAAAGGCACTTGTTCTTTCACAAAATATAAGAAAGATTAAACTATCTGAAAATATTACTCTTTATTTAAACAATTGTATCCTCTTCAGCTTTTGCATACACCCCCTTTTTCAACTAATGTCTAGCGCCATTCTATCGGTCTGTTTTTATCTAACTGTTTGTGTCATCTTTTACCGTGTCTCTGGTGTAATTTATGAATCTCTGCTGGTTATAGCAGATATAGTTCTTCCCATCCACATTATTGTTGGTTGTGGGACAGAGGAATAATAATTCAGAACCTGCTGCTATCTGAATCTTACTACTTGGCATATGTTACAAACAAAATAAAACATCTTCATGGTGAACTAAATAACATATTTCAATAGCTCGGAAATTTCTGTTGAGCATCTGTGTTATTCCTAAATAAAATCCTTGTAATCTTTCTCAAATCTAAATATAACAATGAACTATTCCTGTTTGTGGTAAAGACACACACTAACGTTATGTAATACAATTTAATTATGGATTCAAAAACAACTAAAGTCATGATGCTGTCAGAGTGAATGATTTCCTGAGTGTATCTGTCCTGTAAGGTACGTCATTCTCTGCTTGGATCGTGTGCAGAAATCCCATCGATTGCACATGGCAATACTGCTTCTACCTGTCTATTATCAAGCTGAAAAATGAATACAGAATTCCAACATACTGTCATCAAATGTCTTTCTATTATGAATTTAAATTGCCATTGTGAAACTAGTCTTGTGTTCATTTATATCCCTATAATGACCTAAACAATAAAGTCTATGGCTTTTACTTCTAATTATTCACCAGGCTAGAGAAAGGATGATGATAAATGCGGTCTCATTACATTACTATGTTTTAGCTTAACTTAACTGTAATATGTGCGTTCTACATTTCAAACCCCACTTACTCTAATATCTGTTAAAATATCCACATTACAAAATGGCTTCATCATCGCAGGTCAACTTCTTTGGTATTCCCATTCTGGACTTACAGCTCTCACAGTAGCCCCTTGGCCACTGCATCTGTGTTACCTGTTATAATTCAATCAATATTTAGAAACATGTCAACATTCATCAAACAATATCTTATCCCCAGATATGGAGCAGGTTAATTCTAAAACTATCATTCAATGCTCAGTTTGAACATCTGGGTTGGGGCGGAAGGTTTCTTTCAATCCTTAAAAGAAAAATGTAAATCGTGAGTTTGACAGCCATGTTGACATTATACATTATACACACTCCCCCCTTTTTACACATTAACTCATGTGTAACAAAATCATGTAAGGGGGAGGGGAAAAAAATGTTCAGGTAAATATTGGTTAGGGACATAGCGAACTTTATTTACAATTTTACATCCATTCTTATTATTTCCACAGTAAACACTTCAGTGAAAAGAAGTGTTTCTCTCCATCTTTCAGTCCTACAGAATCTTCAGATTTTAGTTTGAGCTTCACATTTTGCAAACCGCCACCTCCTGTGGGAGTAAAATATCATCAAGTAGATTAGAAACGGGTCAGATGTGCGGTTTTCCAATTTTGTGGAATTGAACAGTATAAAAACATTACACAACACGGTAGAATTAATAAAAAGTAATAAAAACAAACAATACAAATAAAATAAAAGGGTGGTAATAAATAAAAGGTCTAGGGAAAGGCTCTATTCAATAGATGGGTTTTGAGGCCTTTTCTTAAAAGCCTCCACGGTCTGTGGTGCTCTCATGTGGTCGGGGAGAGCATTCCACAGACTGGGGGCAGCTGAGGAGAAGACCCGGTCTCCCATAGTACGGGGCTTAGTCCTGGGGGGTTTGAGGAAGTTGGAGTTACTGGAGCGGGTGGTCCGCAGGGAGGTAAGGGGGGTGAGGAGTTTCTTGAGGTAGGGGGGGGCAGTTCCATGGACACACTGGTGGGTGAGGACGGAGACCTTGAATTCGATCCTCAGTTCCACGGGGAGCCAGTGTAGTGTTTTAAGGATGGGGGTGATGTGATCATATTTGCAGCGCTGTTCTAAATGTTTTGAAGCTTCTGGATGCTTTTGTAAGGGATCCCGATGAGGAGTGCATTGCAGTAGTCCAGCCTGGAGGAGACAAAGGCGTGGACTAGCTTTTCGGCGTCAGACAGAGTGAGTGTGGGGTGGAGTTTGGCGATGTTCCTGAGGTGATAAAAGGAGTTCTTGCACAGCTGTTTAATGTGAGCCTCAAAAGTCAGATGGGCGTCCATTTTTACACCCAGGTTGGTGACTATTGAGGAGAGGGTAATGTCCTGGCCGGAGAAGGTGATGGTGGATGGCTGAAACCTGGTGTGGGGTGCCAACTATAATGGCTTCAGCTTTGTTGGTTCTGCATTTGATTATCTGGTTCTTCCTGAGTTTGAACTGTTGGAGGTGTCCATCTGACTTGATCTGCTGACATTTGTCCCATCTGTTGAGTGTGTCTTGTTTTCGGTAGCTTCATTGTCTTTCTCAGCTACTTGTATCTTCAAAAGTCTTAGTTTTAGTGTTTTCATTTCTTCATCATTTTCCATCTTTGTTCCCTGGTATTTCATATTGTGGTGAATGAGATGTTGTCTTCATTCTTCAATGGGTTTAGTGTCTAATCCCACCACGTCTTCCAGGCCTGCCTGCACTGATGGGGGAAGGGCTTTATTAATGACAGCGTTCTTCCACAACATTTCAACAGATGGAGAAAGATCATGTCGTTCTCCCGTGCTGTCCTCCCACACTCCTTCACATCTCTTCAAGAAGGCATGCATGTCTTCCTCTGTGCCTTTCATCAGGCTGGTGAGGGCATGTAAACTGTGTGTTGTTGGGTAAATGTGACAAATAGCAGCCCAATAACTCGACCTGATATAGTTGAATGAAGTGTCATCTGGATCGTTCGTACATAGGGCCTGGGAATCTATGTGTCTTGCCTCTAGTCGTCCTTCTATCCGTCCAAGCAGTGCCCTCATTTCTCCCAAGCACAGGTGGTCTTGGACAGTGTATTTCTCCAGATCAGTTACCCACTTCTGACCTCCTTTGGTGAGTGGAGGTAGCTTTGACACGAATGCTTCCATGTCCCTGTGAGTACATGATTGGTATTGAAATCCTCCTTTTCCAGCCGCTATCAATGGCATGGCGCTATGTACGGTGCCCCTGAGTCTTCCAGCTATGGGCCCTGTGCCAGTTTCTTGAGATCTTTCTTCTGCAGAATGTGTTGTTGTTGAGTAACCAGTTCGGTAATTGTTCTCTTCTTGTTCTTTTTCCCATCTTTTTCTTTCTTCATGTTCTTGTCTTTGTCTTTCTTCCATTCTTCTGATGAGTTCTTCCTCTCTTCTTTTGAGTTCTTCCATTCCTCTGATGAGTTCTGCTTCCATTCTTCTGCTGAGTTCTTCCATTATTGTGTTGAGTTCCTCCTTCAGCTGGTTAGATGTACTGGTTAGCATTCATACTCCAATACTTTCAAATTAGGGGCTTGAATTGAATCTTGGTGAAATTGGTTGTTCTCTGATATGTCGGGAGGAGACACGTCGGTCAGGCTTGGATACTGCTTTGGAGTTTGGATAACTGGAGCCTCTTCTGTTATTCCTGCTGTGTCTTCCTTTACTGGCAGATCTCTGATCATCTGCTGCTACCACATGTACGCTGTTTGTCAATCCTTGGCTGGCATATTTTAGATGGAGTATCAGATTTAGAACTGTTATTGTAATGTTGTTAGCTTTGTCAATAGCGATTTGTTCAGGTCCATACCAAGAGGGTCGTCTGGTTGGTCTGTTGATCCATGCTTCTTGCTGTTGTAGGTATTCTCCATTCTCATATTTACTTATAGCTTTTCTATGGGCTTTCGTTGGTCCAGGTTGATCATCTGCTGGAATCAATCCTCTCGTTTGCCATTGCTTCAACAGTTTCTCTAATGACTTTCTTTGAAAAGCATGAACAACAAAACAACTTAATCTACTCTCAATGTTCATCTACACCCTCCCTGTGTATTTAATCAGTAGTTACCGGCAGTGGCGTTTTTATATGTACAAAAGTGGTGGGGCACAACAACCGTAGCTGTCTATACGTTTCTGCAGTGAGGTTCATGGCTGGTGAGGCACTGGCACTGACTCTTCAGGTTTACAAATATTATATTTTGACCTAAATCAAAATAAAATATTATTTTAAAAAGCTTTTTTTGTCTGATGCTTCAATTAATTTTAAACAGACAGTTCAACAAAAGGATACCCAAAACATGTAATTTTATCATTTAAATATTGAACAGGTTTGTTTCCCACAGATCTTATTTGGAGCTATTTTCTAAAATCATATGGAGAAATCTCATCGCTTTTTTGTCGAGGGAAGCCATGCGCAGCTTACTTCCTGGTTTTAGGACGCGTCTCTCTCCTCCTCTTCACCTGCTCTTCACACACTGCACTTTTCGCGGCACACGTACTTACAGCCAATCAGCTCTGAATTATGTGAGATGACGTATGGTGGGGATGGCAGCTCAATGCCCCTATGGTCATTATTTTTTTGCCACACACATTAAATGGAGTGTAGTTTTTACAGTCACCATTGACTTAGACAGTGAGAGGGAGGGGCATGATCGGGTTTTGTCCCACATGGCTCTAAACAGCTCAATAGGCACACACTGTAGACACTAATTAGAAGAACACAGACTAAAACAGCAATGTATAGACGAATCAGATGATTAAACTTGATCTTAAAATATATTTTATATATATATATATATATTTTTTTTTGTAATCATTATTTTTAATACTTTCTGCTGACACCTGCCCCTAATGACCAGTCGCCACTGGTTACCGGTTGTATGTATCTTTACTCAAACTATTTCACCACCTAGTAATGATAACCGGCTAGCTAACTAGCTTAGCAGTATAGCATTAACCTCAGGTGACTGGGGATAGGGCAGGGGAACAATGGGACCACACAAACATGTGCAGATAAAAACCACACTGCTTGAAAAACTAACTTAAATCCAAAACAACACAATCTTCATTTATCTTAGCTCTAAATTCTATAGATGCTGACCTTAACCTGCCCGAGAGACCCCGGTACCGGGGCCCTCCCGCAACATCTTGCAGGAAACAGTGTCTGAGGGCATCTTAACATTTAATAAACTATGAATGTTTTATATCCATGTAATGGGAAGGAACTCATCTAACTGATCATTTACAATGCTAACGCTGAGCCTCTGAATTAGCAACGAACGAAAAATGCTAACAGATTACTGCACCGAAACTCACTCATAAAACCTTATTATTTATCCTTTCTGCACATCCAACCCATCGATTCACATTGTGAGAAGACACAGAATCGATGGGTACATACATTATCACTCCATGATTAGAACTTGCGACTTTATAAACAAAAACAGACATCAAAACATGTGGCACTAGGTAGCTAAAAACACTAATATGGCTTACCTGTGTCGTAGTCTGGTCAAAAGTGGTCTTCAATGGCATTAAAACGATAAAAACGCTGCTGAAGTTAATCCATAGGTTAATCCAATGTGTCTGTGTCCCTTTGAAATGATTTCTGATCATCCATAAGCAATAAACCTGCTTTTCCGTTTGCAGATATCAAAGCAAGAGATAGGTTCACTCTGATGCAAACCTGCATGCTCAAAGCCCCTACCTTTTTTTGACCATGTGTGTCTGGGGAAATTCCCCTTAGATTCCATTGGCTCTAGCGGTTATAAAGAGATGTCATTTGTCAAAATCGATCAAGGGGGGCCGGAGACATGGAAAATCCACCCAAATGACCCCAGGAGTGGTTTTCTTTTGCTGAATCTCTATAAAAAGGTCAAATTTAACTTGTTTTGCATCAATCTTGATACAGGGTACTTATTATATGTTGTACTTTGGATTCCTAAAGCTTTTAGTCTACTAACCCATCATCCAAGGGAAGTTTTCACTATAAGTAAACAAATATTTTTTGGACGGACACTATAATTTACAGTTTACTGATCAATCTGAATTTTCTTTAAAATAAAAAAAACATCTATATTGATTCTGACATCCAACTCACAGGTTTATCATTACTTTGAGAAAAAAGATTATTAATTTAACCCTTTTAGAAGGGAAGATATGGTCATTTGTTCTGGGAATGTCATTTTCGAGCCGGAGACCTGAAAAACAGGCCCAGGGCTTAACAGGTTAAATAAATGCTTTAATGAACAGTCAGTAACCTGGCACACACACTGCTTGTAAAAATAAATTCTATTTAATAAGCATTGGTTACAACTTTTTTTATAGGCAAGAGGACAATCATACAAATCCATAGAGTAAACATATTGACTGTTTAACAGACACATATATCATTTAATGATAACTACTGCATGTTCAAGGGTTTTATTCTCAGTCACAGGTGTGAATAAGAACTTAAGCAAATTCACAACTTCCTATTTGCACATTCATCACTGTTTCATTTTTAACTGCAATTTGAAAGTGAATTAAGTTGCAGCGTGTATTGTCAGTTGTCCTATTCTTAACCTTCATTATTTGTATGCTACTGTGTGGCGAACCGTGGCCCTGGGGAGAAATAATTGTCAACCATCAGAGTCAGTAGATCCCAGTCCCTAACCCTTGCCTAACCACCCTAACAAGTGTCCTTAGGCAAGACACTGAACCCACAATGTCCCCGTAGCCATGGCCAACAGTGTAGAGGTCTTTTTAAGTGGCTTTGGATAAAAGCAAAAGCTAAATAGAATTAAATGGTTTCAAAACATTATTTTCAAATTAATGATGCAAAAAAATCTACCAAAAAAACAAAATCAAAATTCGTGTTTGTGTATGTCTTACACACATTTTTTGATCATCAGTAAATACAAAATGTTTGTTAAAATCTTCACTTCTTGATAAGCACATTCTGTCTACCTTGATTTATTATGCTGTGTGATATGATAATAGCATTACAGTACATAACATTGCTGAACTGGTGTGGGTGTCCCCCACTCTCGGTAGTCATTTGTTGGTTTTAATTACTAGATTTGTCTTGATGCCTTCCTTATCCTTTCATATCTTCATTTTCATGGATGCATAGTGGTCTGTTTTACTTAGATTATCTCTTTATCTTGGAATATTTCACTACTAATTACAAACTGTGATAAATACCCAATCATGAGGAATCTGTTAAAGCTTTAGAACCCAATTTATGAGCTTTTCTTTTTTTATTTCTGTGAATTCTGTGTAGTTCAATAAGTGTGATGCTGTCAGGGGGAGAAGCTCTTTTCACGGTTTAACTTTTAGGCAGAATAAGTCCTGTGTGCCTGTGATCACATGTCCTGTATGATCTGACACATCCAAGCATTTTTGTTTCTCTTGATAATCTGTAAAGATTTTACAACAAACCTTTTTGGCAGCGTTGGTCATAATAATTTCGAAATATTGTAATTTAAGTAAATGTTTGCCTAAGCTGTTATAACAACTTCCCATGCATCTCAGAAATGCTTCTGCATTTGTAGAACAGCCGGTAGGACTCCCTCTTTCTGAAACGACCGGTGGTGGCCAAGGCTTCCTCTCACTCTTTTGGAAGTACCTACGTATTATTGGCCAAAGTGTCATGTCACAGGCTAGACTGAACACAGCCAAGAGAAGGTGATAGAGTCAAGTTTTGTTTCTGAACAAGAAACAACAATATGCTAAATACAACACATATGCTAAAGATTTTTATGGAATGTATTCTGAAATATATCTTAGAGACCTGTGAGGTTGACCGGCTGGATTGTTCAGTGTAAAAATCAATGACGAGGCGATGATAGAGTGCAAACCAAGTTAAAGTTTATTTACAAAAGGTAACATCATGCAGACAAGATGTTAACGATGTAGCAAGATTCATTGATAGATAAATAGAGAGATAGAAGGATAGACCGATAGACAAATATAATAAAATAAACATTAAAAGCTAATTTAAATATATTTGAATAATTTAATACCTGCAAGTATCTTTCGATCTTATACATATTCACAGTAGGAAAGTTATATATTCAGTAGAGTATCTAATACACAATATAAACATTTACAGAATATATTATAATACTCTTTCATAGACTAATCTACTACAAGGACAGAAACATATAAGCACAGTTTACTGTATACATACAACAAATTGTACAGAGTAGTTTTTTATATAATGAGGTGGTATAAGTACAAAATGTACAGTATGTGCAAATTGTTCATGGTTGTGAGGAGGGAGAAACTGAACAAACTATGGAGCTGTGAGCTCTCTGCAGCCAGGGGGGAGCTGTTTATCGCAGGAATGTTTTCCTGTATCTGTCCTTGTGACATTCTTGATCAGTTAATTAATTCTGCTGATGTCACCCGCTCTGACCCTCTTTATATAAACAAAGCAAAGTGGAAACAACTGTTTCTCAAATTAAAACCTTCTAACAGGGTTCCCGCGGGGTCTTAAAAAGTCTTACATTTGATAATCTGTATTTAAGGCCTTAAAAAGGTCTTAAATATTACCAAAAAAATAAGACAGGTCTTAAATATGATTTAGAAGTTCTTAAAAATGTGTTGCAATCGCGTCTAAATGTGTTGTGGGGAAAATGTCCGGGCTGCAAAGTAACCAGTACGGTTATAGCCTTTCAGTTCCCCCTAACAATTTGTATTGAATTAATCACTAACTTTGTTTCCTCCGGCCCCTTATCGGAGAACACCCAGCTAGTAACCTAGCAACCAAGCTAGCGGCAGTCAGAAACTCAAGGTATCTTCTAATCTGTTTACAAACAAATATGGGGAAGTGTAAGTTCAACCATATTTGGTTGGAAAACATCACATTTAGTGTTTGCTTGAAACCAGTTGAGGGGAACGTGTTTGAAGCCCGCTGCACCTTTTGCTAATGTAGCGTTAGCTAGTGCAGCAGCGGCTAGATCCCCTCCTGGGTTTTAGGCGGCGGAAGTGACAAAATCTGCCACCCAGGACAAGAGACGAGCATATTAAATGTATTATTTTCGGTTGTGTATTTGTGTTTCCAGGTATAACATTTTAGTTATAATAACAATCATAATTTGTGGATTAATTTCATTATGGTATTTGAGTTTGTTTCAGATTAACTTTTGTATTTGATTTGACAAAAATCACTAAAAGATCAGTATTTATATATTGAGGGAGAAACTTCTGTGTAGCAATGCAGTGGGAGTCACCGACTCAGGAAGGAGACACGGGGAGAGCTGGAGCTTTGATGTCAAACACTGATGGTTTATTTAAGAACTTCGGCCGGAGAATTCACATCACAAGTCCAAGAGCCAGAGGTTCTGACTTCACGGTAGAGTTGCCACTGTCACGATTCTCAGGTTATGTCACGTTTGTAGTTTTGTCTGTGTTGGTGTTTTTCTTGTCTTTGGGTTTCCTGTCTTATTGTGTAAAGTGTTCACCCCCGTTTCCTGCCTGTCTGCTTTCTGTCTGTGTCCCTCCCTGATTACTCGATTGTGTTCACCTGTTGTCCTTGTGTTTCTCCTCCCCTGTCCAGCTGTGTCTTGTTCTGTGATTACCCTTCTGTGTATTTAGTCTAGTCTTCCCCTGTGTTCCATGTCGGTTCATTGTTTCCCCTCCATGTCATTCCACGGTCTGTGTTCCTTGTGCTGCTCGTTGGTGTTGGATATTTTGGATTCTGCCTTGTTTTTGCCACAGCTTTAATTTATTTAATAAAGCTCGCTTTTCGTTATTCTGCATTTGAGTCCTACCTGCTTCACCCATTCGTAACAGAATGAACCGACCAAATTTGGACTCGGCAGATTTCGATGTTTTGGCCCCACAGGCGGAATGTCTTGGGTATTCTCTGGAGTACATTTTTTACACCTGGAAGAACGCCTCATCTAGACAGGGTAAAGAGGCTGCTTTGAAGGAGGCACACCGGGAGGTTGTTCGCAAGCCCTGGCTCAGGAGCTTGTTGCCGGAGTGGCTACAAACCTTTTCAAGTAGCCCTGAGGAATTGGCACAAGCTTCTAACCCTTTCCTGGAATCCAACTACTGTCCTGTTGAAGGTCCACAGAGTCTCCAAAAAGCCTCTAGGAGACGCTGGGCCAGGATTCCAGCCCGTGCTCCAACAGCCATGATCCCGGCTTCAGTTCCGGTTTCCACAGCCATGGATCCATGCACCAGTACTGGCCCGCAGAGCTATGTTTCCTTGCTCAATTACCTGGCCCACACAGCCATGGTCCAGGCCTCTGTTCCGGTTCCAGCGGCTCCAGTTCCAACCTCAGACCTTTTCTCAGGAACCCGTCTGGCGTTTGGAGGTCCACGGAGCCTCCAAAAGGTCTCTGGAAGATGCAAGGCCAGGATTCCAGCCCGTACTCCAGCGGCTCCGGCTCCAGTGCCGGTCCCAGCAGCCATGGTTCCGGCCCCAGTCCTGGTCCCAGCTGCCAAAGTCCCTTCTCTAGTCCCTTCCCAAGTCCCTTCTCTAGTCCCTTCCCAAGTCCCTTCTCTAGTCCCTTCTCTAGTCCCTTCTCTAGTCCCATCTCCAGTTCCCTCTCGAGTCCCCTCTCCAGTCACCTCTCGAGTTCCATCTCTAGTTCCTACTCAAGTCCCGCCTCTAGTCAATTCCCTAGTCCCATCTCTAGTCCCTCCTCTAGTCACTTCTCCAGTCCCCTCTCGAGGTCCCTCCTCTAGTCCCTCCTTTAGTCCCTCCTCGAGTCCCCTCTCTAGTCCCTCCTCGAGTCCCCTCTCTAGTTCCCCTCTCAAGTCCCCTCTCGAGTTCCCTCCTCTAGTCCCTCCTCTTGTTCCTTCTCTAGTCTCTCCTCTAGTCCCCTCTGGAGTTCCGTCTCTAGTTCCCCTCTCGAGTCACGTCTCAAGTCCCTACCCAATGTCCTGGTCCGTTGGAGGTTCCGCTGGGGGTCCTGCCAACTCCATGTCCTGTCCCGTTGGAGGCCCCGTCGACTACTCCTCTGCCGGAGGTCCTACCAATCGTATGTCTGTCCCGTTGGAGGTCCCGCCATCTACTCTCCTGCCGGGGGTCCTGCCAGCTTCTTGTCCTGTCTCGTTGGAGGTCCCGCCGTCTACTCTCCTGCCGGGGGTCCTGCCAATCCTATGTCCTGTGCCGTTGGAGGCCCCGCCGACTACTCTCCTGCCGGGGGTCCTGCCAACTCTTTGTCCCGTCCCGTTGGAGGTCCCACCGTCTGCTCTCCTGCCGGGGGTCCTGCCAGCTCCTTGTCCCATCTCGTTGGAGGTCCCGCCGTCTACTCTCCTGCCGGGGGTCCTGCCAATCCTATGTCCTGTGCCGTTGGAGGCCCCGCCGACTACTCTCCTGCCGGGGGTCCTGCCAACCCTTTGTCCCGTCCCGTTGGAGGTCCCGCCGTCTGCTCTCCTGCCGGGGGTCCTGCCAGCTCCTTGTCCCATCTCGTTGGAGGTCCCACCGACTGCTCTCCTGCCGGGGGTCCTGCCAACCCTTTGTCCTGTGCCGTTGGAGGCCCCGCCGACTGCTCTTCTGCCAGGGGTCCTGCCAGCTCCTTGTCTTGTCCCGTTGGAGGTCCCGCCGACTACTCTCCTGCCGGGGGTCCTGCCAACTACTCTTCTGCCGGGGGTCCTGCCAACCCTATGTCCTGTGCCGTTGGAGGTCCCGCCGACTGCTCTCCTGCCGGGGGTCCTGTCAATCCTATGTCCTGTTCCTCTGGGGGTCCCGCCGACAACTCTTCTGCCGGGGGTCCTGCCAACCCCTTGTCCTGTTCCGTTGGAGGCCCCACCATCACCTGTCTCACCGGGGGTCCTGCCAATACTGGTCCTCTTCCGTGGGGGATCCTGCCGAAGCCTGTCCCACTGGCTCCGGTTCCTGTTCGGCCGACACCGGGTCCTGCCCGGCCTCCGGAACTGTCTGGTCTTCGCCCTCGAGCCCGGCCCCCCTCGAGCCCGGCCCCCTGAGAGCCGCGGTCTTCTCCCTCGAGCCCGGCCCCCTGACTCTTCCTGCCGCTGCTTTTGCCCTCATGCACGGCCCCCTGAGTTTGCCCGCTGTGGCCTTCGCCCCTTTTTGAACTTTGCCTTGCCCCCAGGCTGTCCACCCGAGACCCCCTCCTTGGTCTCTGCCTTGCCCCCGGGCTTTCCGCCCGAGACCCCGTCCTTGGTCTCTGTCTTGCTCCCGGGCCTTCCGCCCGAGACCCCCTTCTTGGTCTCTGCCTTTCCCCCGGGCCGTCCGCCCAGACCCGTCCTCCAGACCCCCTCCACCCACCCTTTCTTGGCCCTAGTTATGTGTCCTCCCTCCGGTCCCCCTCCACCCACCCTGCTGGACCTTTTTTTTGGGACGTCTGGGATCCGTCCCTTGAGGGGGGGGTTCTGTCACGATTCTCAGGTTATGTCACGTTTGTAGTTTTGTCTGTGTTGGTGTTTTTCTTGTCTTTGGGTTTCCTGTCTTATTGTGTAAAGTGTTCACCCCCGTTTTCTGCCTGTCTGCTTTCTGTCTGTTTCCCTCCCTGATTACTCGATTGTGTTCACCTGTTGTCCTTGTGTTTCTCCTCCCCTGTCCAGCTGTGTCTTGTTCTGTGATTACCCTTCTGTGTATTTAGTCTAGTCTTCCCCTGTGTTCCATGTCGGTTCATTGTTTCCCCTCCATGTCATTCCACGGTCTGTGTTCCTTGTGCTGCTCGTTGGTGTTGGATATTTTGGATTCTGCCTTGTTTTTGCCACAGCTTTAATTTATTTAATAAAGCTCGCTTTTCGTTATTCTGCATTTGAGTCCTACCTG
This sequence comes from Pseudochaenichthys georgianus, assembly GCF_902827115.2. Taxonomy (NCBI): domain Eukaryota; kingdom Metazoa; phylum Chordata; class Actinopteri; order Perciformes; family Channichthyidae; genus Pseudochaenichthys; species Pseudochaenichthys georgianus. Next base: position 460,067 of record NC_047515.1, read on the forward strand.
CTTCACCCATTCGTAACAGCCACGTCGATTCTGAAGATCTCTACCCCAGACCCATGTATTTAGCTAGTTCAGAGAGAATAATCAACATTGTGCATAACAAGATAGAATCAAAACACCTCTATCAGCTGACGCCAACAGGCAGGAACAGGGAGACAGAACACTGAGAGCACAGCAGTCAAGGTTACAGGTGCGTGTGCTCAGTCAGGACAGTATGAACAGATACACTGGGTCAAAGTTATGGGCTTTGGAAAATATTTCCCCAACATATATATCCTAAATGTTCTTTGGGTTTTATCCAAAAATGCAACACAAATTAGAACTGTAAGTTATTATTTAATAATCAAACCATTATTATTGAAATTTAAGTATATTTCACACATTTTAATGTTGTTATAGAGCAAGGGTGCCGGTCGATCGCGGGGAGATTCCCAGTCGATCGCGAGATGTGTCTAAAAATAGAACAACTGTATTCAGTTTTATCGTTAATGTCCTATAACATAATCTTCCTGTGCCAGAATAATGCACTTGAACGCATCAAAGCTTTGTGATTGGCCGGCGTGACCCCATGTGTCGGGGCGTGGCTGGTGGCAGTGGGCACTAGTTCTGTCACGATCTGTCTGTATTGTATTTTGTCTTGTCTTTTTCTGTCCTTTGTTTCATGTTTTATTTTGAAAGGTCTTCACCCCCTGTCTTGCCTGTTTCTGTCTGCGTTGTGTCTTGTTTAAATCTGTCTGTGGTTCCCCGTCGTTAGTTTCCCTGGTGTCTAATTTACCCGAATGTGTTCACCTGGTGTCCCTGTGTTTCCTCCTCCCTCCTCACCTGTGTCTTGTTTGTATGATTAGTCTTGTCTGTATTTAAGTTCTGGTTTTTCTGTCTGTCTTTGTTGGTTCGTCTTGTGTCATGACTAGTTTGTCGGTGAGTGTTCTCTTTTGTCTTTGTTTATCACCTAGCCTTGAAATAAAGGAATTTTCACTTTATTCTGCATTTGGGTCCTGCCTGATTCACACACCGCACATTACGAACCGACCATTATGGACCCAGCAGTAGTGATGGCGAGATGAAGCCTTATGAAGCTTTGAAGCTTTCCAGCCAATTGGTTCGCAAAAGGGTTCATCTCACGAGGCTTCATCATGGGCTTCATTTGAACACAAACCCCCCTGCTGGTCAAAGTGTGTAAAACAGGCAGATTGGACATCTCAACAGTGTGCTCTATCTCATACCGAGTTCCCAATGAGTAAAGCCTTAGAATAACTCTAAACAACGAACATAAAATCCTATTTTCATGTTAACAATATTGTATTTATTCCAGTTGAATGATTGTGATTGAAAAGCCTAAGGAGGCTGGTAAACATTGCAAAGAGGGATTTGTATTCCTTAATAATATTCATAAATTTAACCATGTTGTAGCCTGAGAAAGGCTAAACCATATCAAAGAATACATTTATTAACTACATTATCTCATTTAGCTGTAGCTTTTATAAACAACAACAAATACGTATTGGGCAGTCATTGAACCAGGGACCCTGCCGTCGTGAGTCAACTGCTTTCCAGCTGAGCCACAGCACACACATTAAATCTTCCTGAAAACATTGACACATATGTATTCCTGTATTTATTCATTTATTTGTTTATGTTTTTATTCCTACATTTATTTATGCTTGCATCCATTTATAGGCTACTTATTGACATGTTCCAACCTATGTAAGTGAGGGTCTCTCTTGATTCCATCGTGTCACCGGGCCCGGGACAGGAAGGATAATGTGATTCTTAGTATACATCCATGGGTATTAAGAGTGTTGTGGTTCAACGGTTCAACCGATCTGTATCGCTTCCTGAAGCAGTCACGTGGTATCGACAGGCAGCGAGGCTTCGTTTGTCATCGATGACGTCACTGGCCCAAAACGATACAAGCCTCGGTACATGCTTCACAAAAAGCTTTCGGGGATTACTCGACACACGCTCCGAAGCCTCGGCGCAATACGTAACATCACTACCCAGCAGACTCAGCCCATTTGATGCTACAGGCGGAATGTCTTGGATACTCTCTGGAGTACATTTTTTATACGTGGAAAGGCGCCTCATCTAGACAGAGGCTGCGTTGAAGGAGGCACGTCAGGAGGTTGCTCGCAAGCCCTGGCTCTGGAGCTTGTTGCCCGAGTGGCTTAGGGTTTTCTCACGTAGCCCTGAGTGCCAGTCTTCATGTTCTGACCCTTTCTTGGGGTCTGGTCTGGCGTTTGGAGGTCCATGAAGCCTCCAAAAGACTCCTAAGAGACGCAAGGCCAGGGTTCCAGCCCCAGTTCCGGCTCCAGAACCGGCCTACAAGGCCATGGATCCATGCACCAGTACCGGCCCACGCAGCCATGCTTCCATTCTCCATTACCTGGCTTACACAGCCAGGGTCCAGGCTTCCGCTCCGCGCCCAGCAGCAATGGTTCCAGAACCGGTCCCCACAGCCATGGTTCCGGCTCCAGAACCGGCCCATGCAGCCATGGTCCCTGCTACAGAACCGGACCACACAGCCATGGTCCCAGCCCCAGTCATGGCCCCAGCAGCCATGGCTCCGGCCCCAGCAGCCATGGTTCCGGCTTCAGTACCGGCCCCAGTAGCCATGGTCCCAACTCCAGTTTCGGCTCCAGGACTGGCTCTCCGGCCGACGCCAGCTCCCCGTGTCCTGTCGGCGTACCGGCCGACTCCAGCACCTCATCTCCTGTTGGCTCTCCAGCCGATGCCAGCTCCCCGAGGCCTGTTAGCGTACCGGCCAACGCCAGCTCCCCGAGGCCTGTCGGCGTACCGGCCGACTCCAGCTCCTCATCTCCTGTTGGCTCTCCAACCGACACCAGCTCCCCGTGTGCTGTCGGCGTACCGACCGACACAAGTCCCCTCTCAGGTCCCCTGTCGTGTTCCCTCTCTAGTTCCCTCTCCAGTTCCCTCTCGAGTCCCCTCTCGAGTCATCTCTCAAGTTTCCTCTCAAGTTTCCTCTCCAGTCCCCTCTCGAGTCTCCTTTCAAGACACCCCTCCAGTTCCCTCTCGAGTCCACTCTCAAGTCTTCTCTCGAGTTCCCTCTCGTGTCCCCTCTCGAGTCATCTCTCAAGTTCCCTCTCGAGTCTCCTCTCGAGTCCCCTCTCGAGTCCCCTCTCGAGTCTCCTTTCAAGACACCCCTCCAGTTCCCTCTCGAGTCCACTCTCAAGTCTTCTCTCAAGTTCCCTCTCGAGTCCCCTCTCGAGTTCCCTTTCAATTCATCTCTCGAATCTCCTCTCGAGTTACCTCTCGAGTCCCCTCTCGAGTCTCTGTTCAAGACACTTCTCAAGTCCCCTCTCAAGTTCCCTCTCGAGTATCTTCTCTCCTCTCCTCTCGAGTCTCCTCTCGAGTTACCTCTCTAGCCCTCTCTCTCGAGTTCCTACTCAAGTCCCTACTCAAGTACTGTTGGAGGTTCCGCTGGGGGTCCTGCCAACCCTTTGTCCTGTCCCGTTGGAGGTCCCGCCGTCTACTCTTCTGCCGGGGGTCCTGCCGGGTCCTGCCGGCTCCTTGTCCTGTCTCGTTGGAGGCCCCGCCGACTACTCTCCTGCCGGGGGTCCTGCCAACCCTATGTCCTGTCCCGTTGGAAGTCCCGCCGTCAACTCTCCTGCCGGGGGTCCTGCCAACCCTTTGTCCTGCCAACCCTTTGTCCTGTCTCGTCGGAGGTCCCGCCGTCTACTCTCCTGCCGGGGGTCCTGCCAGTCCTGTGTCCTGTGCCGTTGGAGGCCCCGCCGACAACTCTCCTGCCAATCCTATGTCCTGTGCCGTTGGAGGCCCCGCCGACTACTCTCCTGCCGGGGGTCCTGCCAACCCTGTGTCCTGTCTCGTTGGACGCCCCGCCGACTACTCTCCTGCCCGGGGTCCTGCCAACCCTTTGTCCTGTCTCGTTGGAGGTCCCGCCGTCAACTCTCCTGCCGGGGGTCCTGCCGGTCCTGTGTCCTGTGCCGTTGGAGGCCCCGCCGACTGCTCTCCTGCCGGGGGTCCTGCCAATCCTGTGTCCTGTGCCGTTGGAGGCCCCGCCAACTACTCTTCTACCGGGGGTCCTGCCAACCCCATGTCCCGTTTCGTTGGAGGCATCGACATTACATGTCTCGCCGGGGGTCCTGCCAACTCCTTGTCCTCTTCCGTGGGGAATTTTGCCGACACCTGTCCCACCGGCTCTGGTTACTGTCCGGTCAACACCGGCTCCTGCCCGGTACCCTGAGAGCTGTGGTCTTCGCCCCTCCTCGAACTCTGCCTTGCCCCCGGGCCGTCCGCCCGAGAACCCCTTTTTGAACTCTGCCTTGCCCCCGGGCCCTCCGCCCGAATTCCCCTTTTTGAACTCTGCTTTGCCCCCGGGCCGTCCGCCCGAGATCCCTTCCTGGTCCTCTGCTGTGCCCCTGGGCGGTCAGCTCAGTCCCGTCCTCCTGACCCCCTCCACCCACCCTGGTGGCCTAGTGATACATTCAGTGCTTCACATAATAAAATACACAACAGCTGTAGCCTGATTATGTGTAGGTGTGTGTGGTACAGTGTGTGCGTAGATGCAGCGGACAGACAGGTCTCAGTTGGTTTGGTGTCCTCTGCTTACTTGTAATACTTGTAAATAAAACTTTTGGCCCGTAATTTATTTCCCTCATTGTAGCGACCAGAGAGGAGAGGGGAGGGGGGGGGGATATATCCAGTCTCTGATAGTGTTACGTTATTATGAATTCTCTGTTTTATTCTGAAATTGTATATATTTATATAAATATATACATATATATGTGTGTGTCCGCATCTGTAGCCTGTTATTGTCTCATTATACCGCACTGTGAATGAATCAAAGTAAATATATAAGTCATCATGAACACATCTGTCCATCAGACAGAGGGCTGCTGTGCCTCCTGTCATCATTAATGGACGTCTCTTTAAAATGACCGCTCAGAGGAGAGGAGTTCTCATTTCTCTAAACGCCTGCTGCTTCCCCTCCTCTCTCCTCGGTTCCCCTCCTCGGCTCCTCCGCTCGCATCTCCTGAGGGCGGGACTAAGTCTCGAGGATAGGAGTCGAGGAGGGGAGTTAGAGAAATGAGAAAGGGCCCTGGTGTCCCTGGCCCTTTCTCATTTCTCGAACTCCCCTCCTCGACTCCCCTCCTCGACTCCTATCCTCGATACGAAGCAGCCGTGGAGGACCGTGGAGGACCCATCAGTGTATCCTCGGTTATAGCTCCTCCAGAGAGCCTCCTCGACGCTCGATCCTCGGTCCTCGAAGTGCATTTAGAGAAATGAGATGTCCTTCAACATGGCGCGCTGAAATTCATTTCCGGGTCACTACCGGAGGACCGAGGAGTCGAGGAGTCGAGGAGGGGGATTTGATGAAATGAGAAAGGGCCCCTGTGTTTCCTTCTCCCTCCTCACCTGTGTCTTGTTTGTATGATTAGTCTTGTGTGTATTTAAGTTCTGGTTTTTCTGTCTGTCTTTGTTGGTTCGTCTTGTGTCATGACTAGTTCGTCGGTGAGTGTTCTGTTTTGTGTTTGTTTATCACCTAGCCTTGAAATAAAGGAATGTTCACTTTATTCTGCATTTGGGTCCTGCCTGCTTCACACACCGTAACAAGTTCGCTGACGTTGTCCGTGTCAACAGGAGTGACAGTCCGCACACACACAAGACCGCAATGGCAGAAGCAAAAAGCCCAAAATATATAATTTTCACTCCGAGTGGGAGGATGATTATTTTTGTATCTATTCCAATTCAAAGTCCATCTGTCTCATCTGCAATGCGAGCGTTGCTTTACCGAAGAAGAGTAATTTAGGAGCGGCATTTCAAAACAGTACACAAATGCTATGAGACGGAATTCCCTCCTAATTCTGCCCTACGCTCCCAAAAGGGGAGGGGTCTGAAAGGACACATACTTTTTGTCTAACACGCTATTAGAGTTCTGTGTACTGTTATGCTGTTATGTTCAGTCATCGTTCTTATGTTGAACATGAATACATTTCATGTACGTATTTCTTCTTTCATAGCAATTTTCGTTCATACTTTCTTGCTGTGGAATACGTCTGAAATTCTATTCAAAGTGGTCTTAAAAAAGTCTTACATTTGAGTTGGTGAAACCTGTAGGAACCCTGTTCTAATATACTACTGTTGTGATTGACCTGGCTTCACATGAGGCTTGGCAAACAATCTCTCTCTAAATTACGTATATTTCAACATTTCTCCAGTCTGTGGGTCAACAATGCAAGCTAGCCGCTGCTGAGTTACATTAGCCTGCGAACATAATGGTGACTTAATTGACAAGCATGACTGTTCAACAGGAAGGTATACTAAATAAACAGTAAGGCATCATGAAATGAAAAAGGTACAGCTTTAGACTGAAGTTCAAGTAGTACACAGGAGTTTGTAGGTGTAAGTGGGGTTGTTTCCATATACAATTACAGGGAGAATGTGGATTTTAAAACCTGATATCTCGTGGAGCAGTCAAGAGATGACTCTTGACTGCTCCACGAGATATCAATACTGAAATAGAACGTTATACAGTAGATCCCTGCAGATATTTTTTCAATCTAATAATCATGGAATGTGAAGAATAGAAGTTCCACAAAATGCTAGCATGAAAAGCTATTTCACTAGCTGAGATTAACAAAGATTAAAATGTTACAAACCATATGATCAGTTTATAATGATGTAACACTATTCAAGGTGCAGTAGTTTAAACAAAATGCTTCTCAATCACCCCATGCTTACATGTTACAGGGACTGCCTGAAATCAGAAAGATCCTTTTACTTTTTTACAATTTTTGATTTAGTTTGCTCTGGTGTGAGCTGTGGAGAGAGTTATCTGATGTAGAGAGGGCTGCCTTTCCTAGATGGCACTCGACTTGCAATGCTAAAAGCGCAAAAAGATAGAAAATAGTTCCTACAAGGAACGTCTATCAAAAAGTGGATGAAATATAGTAGCCTAACCAGATCATGATTTTTAGAATGAGCTGGGATTAGTTTTTCCAATGTATTTCCTAATACCATCTGGCATGACTATGATATGTATTTGAGAGAAGGCAGAAAACTCTAGTGCAGATATCTTCAACACTCTAATAATAACACTGCAATAATCTATATTCAAAAATAGTACTTCAGGTTAAAGGAATAATATATGTTTTAGAATGTTGGGCTGAACCCTGAAATGTATCAGGCATTATAATTATAATATACAATGATACTGATAAAGCCATTCCTGCATTATGAGTACTTGAATTTAGATTTTTCTGATCAACTTCCATTTTTGCTGAGTAGAGATTTGAAATGCAGGTATTTCACTTGGAGTAGTGAGTCTTTAAAGACTAAATACAACTGTTATTACAGTTATGAATAAAATCAATCACTCAATTTGACCTCTTTATCTCTCATTCTTGTCTCCCTAAGGTGCCCCAGTGGACTGCATGGTCACATCCTTCTAATAAGCCCCGATAATCAGGTATTCGAGCAAGAGACACACATCCAACTTCTAATGTCACCTTGTACCAGAAACCGATTGGATGTGATGGGAAAAGCCAGAGGAGGGTAAATTGCCTTCGTCTTGAAATGCAAAAGTCTCTACACACTGCTGGACCTTTACGGACACACGTCAGGCTTTTGGCTATAAAATCTGCATAATAATAGATGCTTTGCAGTTTGAAACCTTAAATCAGAGTGAACACGTTCTGGCCCTTCATCTGTTATGAAGAAGGAATTAAATGACCAAAAGGATGTTACATTCAGCCCCTGCATTTGTCAGGTCTATATGGACACTAAATGCACCTATGAAAATGCACTGAAAGGATTACTGGATTACAGAAAACCCCTTTTATGAAATTTTTCCAGGATCTTCTAAACATTTTGTGGCAACTCTCCTCTCTTTCCCAAGCATAAAGTCAAATGCTAAAGGAATGCTAGAGTATGATGAAAGCATTATTAAGATTTTGGGACAATATGCAGATGTGCAAACAACACTCTTCTCTCATCTTTTAGCAGAGATTATTCATGATGCTCCTTGGATTGAATACACAGGCACATGTCTTGTATCAAGGACTCAATAATAACAAACTGTCAAAAAATAAATGGTGAATCTGTGGCACTTTAATGGTCTCTCTCTCCGACAGCTCAGACGTTTAATGATGAATTACATGTTTGTGTTTAGACACTGGAAATCACTTGTACCTTTACAGCACTGGTAAACTGAACCATAAATGTTCCTAATAATAAAAAAGATGGTAATTAAATGGAAAGTGGTTCTAAAAGATGGCCAGCAGAACTTCCGCTGTCCCATCACCCCTCTACCTTCCGCTCTCCTTTGCCGTATAACAATGTCTGTGTTTGTATGTGACATACATCTTACAATATTTGATGATTTGATATCCATGATTTACTTACAATATAATGAAACTAATTACCATAATAAGGAGGAAAAACACAGCAACATATGAAATGGGAATTGTATGCTTTCATAAATACTCTTATGTGGATTTATAATTAAATAAAAAGGTATTTTTCTTGGAAAAAGATTGATGTGTTTATTTAAACTCAAGGGGTAATCATGTTGCTAGGACAGTCTACTTTGATAGAAGCAAATCAATCCAGTATTGCAACTTTTTTAGATGGACAGATTCTTTGATGAAATAGTGAGAAATATATCTAATGCTTTATTTCTAAAATTGTTCAAATGTTAGTCAGCAATACACACTGTATTTTGGCACTTTTTCTCCTGTGTTTTAAGCAAACTATTAACTCCTCCTTGAGAGTACTAATCTGTGATGTGGATCTGGGACCTCATAAACGATTGTCTGCAGTACGTAATGTATAAGTATAAGTATACTTTTGAGGTACTTGTACTTTACTTGAGTATTTAAATGTGTTGCTACTTTGTACTTCTACTCCACTTCAAGTCAGAGATAAATAGTGTACCTTTACTCCACTATTTAATACCTTTAGTTACTTCGCAGATTTGGATTAATGATGTGAAATAAAGTGTACAGGGTGAAAATAAATGGTGCCTACTCAGATCCCTGGGGCCCTATCAGAAACGTCTCTATCAGACTTCCAGTAGCATGCATTAGAGCTCTCGTAATACTTCAAGTTTATCACGTAACCTTTTATGTTTTGCCTTTGAGTTTTTTTACTTCCGATAGACACTGAGACGCTTACAGAAACAAAACGACCAAATGCCGCCTAAAAAGTCAGAGGAGAAGAAGAAAGCTGATGAACAGCGGGGACATGTATCGGCTAACGTTAGCATGGCTAACATCAAAGCGCCGCAAGCTAGTCCGAGAGGCAGCCTTGACACCCAGCCTCCGCTCTGGTTTTTGAGGGAGATGGAAAAAATGACTGAGATGATATAGAACATTTTTTCTTCCCGTCTTAACCAAATAAATACAGTGGGGCAAAAAAGTATTTAGTCAGCCACCAATTGTGCAAGTTCTCCCACTTAAAAGATGAGAGAGGCCTGTAATGTTCATCCTAGGTACACATCAACTATGAGAGACAGAATGGAGGGAAATAATCCAGGAAATCACATTGTAGGATTTTTAATGAATTAATTGGTAAATTCCTCGGTAAAATAAGTATTTGGTCACCTACAAAGAAACAAGATGTCTGGCTCTCACAGACCTGTAACTTCTCCTCTAAGAGCCTCCTCTGTCCTCCACTCGTTAACTGTATTAATGGCACCTGTTTGAACTCGTTATCAGTATAAAAGACACCTGTCCACAACCTCAAACAGTCACACTCCAAACTCCACTATGGCCAAGACCAAAGAGCTGTCAAAGGACACCAGAAACAAAATTGTAGACCTGCACCAGGCTGGGAAGACTGAATCTGCAATAGGTAAGCAGCTTGGTGTGAAGAAATCAACTGTGGGAGCAATTAATAGAAAATGGAAGACATACAAGACCACCGATAATCTCCCTCGATCTGGGGCTCCACGCCGTGGGGTCAAAATGATCACAAGAATGGTGAGCAAGAATCCCAGAACCACACGGGGGGACCTAGTCAATGACCTGCAGAGAGCTGGGACCAAAGTAACAAAGGCTACCATCAGTAACACACTACGCCGCCAGGGACTCAAATCCTGCAGTGCCAGACGTGTCCCCCTGCTTAAGCCAGTACATGTCCAGGCCCGTCTGAAGTTTGCTAGAGAGCATTTAGATGATCCAGAAGAGGATTGGTTAAATTGGGCCAGGGCTGTCCAGGGCTCAGCCCCGGCACATAGGACGATGCTCTGACGTCATCACCCTCGCACATTTATCATATGTTTACAAAAAACTATACATATGTTAAAACGTTTCTCGTTCTTAACATAGACTATATTTATTGTCGATATGTGTTGACTTTACTTTAAAATAGCAGATCTCTGTGACTGGATATAGTTTTTCGGGTTAGTGAACGTGTGTCTCTGCTCCGATCAGGAGCTGCAGCACCGCCCTGACTCTCTGCTCCTCCGTGCAGAGAGTCTGTAGCGGAGCCGCAGATTCACCCGACCCGTCCTGTAACACAGAGCCCGTTCCCTAAACCATGCTAAATGCTGGCTTTGGTCATAATTAAATAGTTTACAGTGAGATGTACTCACATACTTTGGACCAAACTCACGCAGCCCTACACATTAACTGAGATTTCCACACAAATAATCTTTAGCAAGTGTGCAGAGCAATATTGATTTAAAATAGCAATTTGAAGGTTGGATATTTGTAAAAAAAAAATTGTGTATACATTAATAAATTAAGATGTAGCCTACATCAATTTATTTGTATTGTGTGCATTTGATACAGATAATGGAGCAGTTACTTTAGGGCCTCTTATACACTAAAGCCCTTAAGGTCAAATAATGAGAATTGTCCGCTACAGGGATACCGTCCGCATACTGGAGGCTGCGCGGAAGAAAAGAGCTTGCTTACGTACGGCAACTCCAAAATAATGTTGTTTCCCGACCTATCTCCCACACAGCATAAGAAATGGATGGCCTTCAACGTGCTAAAGACACCACTACCTGCAGCGCGGCGACATAGGCGTTCGATTCGATTGATGCGGCAGAGTCAGTACAGTCTGATAGGGAGTTTGTCAAGCTGAGACGAGGACATTTTATTCTTTGAAACAACCTGCACTGGACCAGGACCGGACTGGTAATACCACTTTTCACGAACACTGAGGGGTCCGATTTCAGGTTCTCTTCAGTGGGTATGTGTAAATATGTTAACTTGATGGCACTTATGTGAGTGTGTAAGTGCCCACTTTATTTTTGAGATGTTTCCAATATACATACCAGGGTTTCCGTTAGCTGGTAATTACTGGTTTTTAGCTGGTAAAATGTATAAAACCGGTAAATTCAAAAGCTGCCGTTCAAAATGTCCGGTAATAATTAGGGATGCTCCGATCGATTGGCCGCTGTTAGAAAGACAATCTCTGATGTCAAGCTTTTATTCTGAAAATCCTTCAACATCAGGAGGATGCGTCCCCAGCTGACCCAGAAAGCGATGCAGGTTCTAGTCTAGGATCTCGTCATCTCACGCCTAGACTACTGCAACTCCCTCCTGGCTGGTCTACCTGCATGTGCTATCCGACCTCTGCAGCTCATCCAGAATGCAGCGGCTCGTCTGGTCTTCAACCTTCCTAAATTCTCCCACACCACGCCGCTCCTCCGCTCCCTCCACTGGCTTCCGATAACTGCTAGAATCCACTTCAAGACAATGGTACTTGCGTACCATGCTGCAAATGGATCTGGCCCTTCCTACATCCAGGACATGGTTAACCCGTACACCCCAGCACGTGCACTCCGCTCTGCATCAACCAAACGGCTCGCTGCACCCGCACTGCGAAGGGGACCCAAGTTCCCATCAGCAAAAACACGTGGGTTTGCTATCCTGGCTCCAAAATGGTGGAATGAGCTCCCATTGACATCAGGACAGCAGAAAGCTTACACACCTTCCGGCACAGACTGAAAACGAATCTCTTTCGACTCCACTTCGAGCGATAGAACTATTAACAAAGCACTTATATACTAATAAAGGGCTGGCTTTTCTAAAGCCAGTTGAGTAGCACTTGAAATGTTTTTGCTCTATGAAACCTGATGTACTTATATGATTCTGTTTTCTTCAAGTTTGTATTTTGTTGGTCCAACGCACTTATTGTAAGTCGCTTTGGATAAAAGCGTCAGCTAAATGCAATGTAATGTAATGTAATCTCCGGTTAGCATTTAGCATGTGGCTAATATTCCTTTTCCTACAGTGGTGAATATAGAAGTGAAATGACACGCAGTGTTGCACACCAAAACCTACTGATTTTAACACTACAACTATAGACGTCGAGATATTATTATTGCTGAATATTAAATGAAGGAACAGTTTATTTTAATACGTTCTGTTTACAGACGTGAGTTGGGATGACAACATCCGGAACTACCTTAAATGATAACTGCCGTAAAGTATTTCCAGTATTATTAAAGTAATGAATTACAGCCTTTAAAATGCAATAAATGAAAAGTGATGACAGAGAATATGAGGAGGAAAGGCGTGTTTAGTTATGAATTGAATGTACAATGGCTGAGTCCTCTATTATGCGCAACAACGGACATTGAAGACGAGTGGAGGGCCGTCCCCCAGCAGCGCCAACCGGCACATGAGGAGGAGCCATCGGAGGAATACTTAAACAGCTGATGTGTGTTTCTCGGCCCTTCCTTCGCTCTCGAGACACCGAGAACACTGCTGCTTTCTCACTAAACAATATTTTGCTTGTAACATTACCGCACCATTTTAATTAAAGTACCCATTTGAACCTTATTCGAGAGACTTCATTGGTCTCATTTATCCTAAGCTTCTCTCCTGGACGCGAGAATAACGAACAAAGCTAATATTTGGTGTTCCCCGACGGGATTCCGCTGGACCGGGAGAGACTACAAAGCCAACTGTTCGCCAGAGACGCTGGCAACCGTTCGACACACAAAAGAGCAAGGAGAAGCCTGTTACACAAGGAGAAGCCTGTTATATCGAATTCTTCAATAGTTTATGTAGGACATGTTAGATTTGTGTGTTTGACGGCGGCCAGCGGATCCTGAAAATAGCTGTGCATTTAATGTTAAAACAACCTAAAAGTATAAACATAAGCATCATATAACTCGTGGCGTTGTTTTGTTGCAAGCAGGGTGAGTTCACATTTCTTTTTTCTTCTTACATTAACCCTGCATGCTATTAATTTGTGTGTTTTTTATGCCGGAAATATTAATGTGTGTGTACTACAGTTGGAGGCTGTTAAAGAGAGTTTGGAACTCTTACACTTTATCAGTTTAAGGTTGATTTTACTTCAAGTAGGTTTCTCTTGTTACGTTCTTAGTTTCAATGTCTATAACGTAAGTGTTTTAAGGCCATTAAACAGTTTAAGGCTGTTAGAATAAAGGGGACATAGCGAGTCAGTTTAAGGCTGAGGAAGTGTGTGTTAGTCTAACAACAGTTTAAGGCTGTTTTAAAAAAGTCCTTTCAGTAAATAGGCCTGATTAAAGTTTAAGGCTTTATCAGTTCTGTTCTGTTTTTTACCAGACATTGGGTGTGGATTACGACGAGAAATGCGACATTTGTGCGTTAGATAGATGATATTCTCCTGATTGTGTTTGGATAGCGTCCCACTTTGTCCCATTATAGCGTGTTTAAATAGCAAAAGATAAAACATAGTGACTCCAAGTCAATTATTACGTATTTTGGTTTAAGGCCTATAAGTTATACGTAAGGGGTTTAAAGGGTTACCAGGAGCATGATACTATCCTCCACAGAAGGGGGGGTGGTGGTGCCGTGAAGAAGGCCAAATGTGGATGCTGACAGAAAAGCACCACAAAAATCCACCACCTTTAAGTGTTACCAGGGGCATGAGGTTCTGTAGGGTGTGATCATCTGGGTTTAGTCCGTGGGGGAGTGCTTAATTCCGGGGGCCCGGGGACTCACGGTGTGCAAGTGAGGGAGACATGTTGGAGGTCATTAGTCCGTCCTTTGGGGCTCTGTGACGGGCCACATAGAGGTGCCATTACTGGTCTCTCTCCTGGAGGTGTGAAATAAGCAGAGTGCCCATGTGAGGGAGACATGCTGGAGGTCTGTAGTCCGTCCTTTGGGGGTCTTGGAGGGGCCACAGAAAGGTGATTTCCCCAGTCTCTGTCCTGGATGTGTGAAATAATTTGAGTCCCCATTTCAGAGACACATGCTGGAGGTCTCTCTCCCGAGAATGGACGTCCATTGTCTCTAAATTGGGTGAGGGGAACAGGTGGAAACAATCAGGGCGGGGAAACCAATCACGAACACAGGAGACACATAGAGGCGGGGAGCATGGAGTTCTGGAACGAGAGGAGGAATACTTTTTACAATAAGACAGAACAAAGGGAGATGACAAAACTAATATAAAGAATAGACTTTCATGATAAGTTTCCGAGACATGACAACAGTTGGAACTAGAAAATAGTACATTTTGCTAAATCAGGTTATCTATACCGTTGGAAGTTTGGTATTTGTAGGGAAGGAATATTTTATTTTCTAAAAGTCCAATCTGATAAAAAAAAACTTACTTTAAAAACTTTAACTTCTAAAAACAATTTAAACTTTTTAAAAAATCTATAAAACAAAAAAATCTGATGAGATCGGATATTTTTACAAGGAATACAACGGTACTAGTCAGAGGATTAGTGCTTCATCTTTGATAATTTAATAATTTCATTCAAATAGTTAGAGAATATGTCACCGAAAAAAACTAAGTTGAGACCAGGCAAAACTGCAGATATCAAGGGAAGGATAAAAATCAGATCAGATACTACAACAGTACCAAATGTTAGACAGAAGATATGGAACCAAATAGAGAAACTGTTGGAACAGTGGCAAACGAGAGGATTGCTTCCAGCAGATGATCAACCGGCACCAAGCAATGCCCATAGTACAGCCCATAGCTGTAAGTGACTACGAGAATGGAGAGTAGTTCCAGGAGAGGTTCAATGTTACATCATATAATAAAGGCTCAGTCCACGGCCGCTACCCCCACATCAGGAGTATTAACCGGCCCTGAAGAAGAGGTATCACTGCTCTCCGCCCCTGAGCCCTCTTCGGAGGTATTTAACGGCGGTAGAAATCCTTCCGATTGTGCTGCTGCAGCTGCTGCCGCCTTGAACATGGAGCGGATCTTCAATCCCTCCTTTATTCCAGGCGTATTCGCGTAGAACCGGTATGCAGTGCTTACGTCGTGACACATAAACCTGGCGAGAATCGACCTGCTTTTTGGATCTTGGTGATGCTTGATATTGTCAGCCAGGGCAGTGCGCAGGATTGTGAAGGTGACGGCTGTTTCTAGCCAGCATCAGCCCAAGCCCTCTTCAAGTGAGCGTTCAGGTTCTTGAAGGCATGCTTCCCCGTTGTGAAAAGGAAGAATTCATTCTGAGGACCCGACAAGCCCTCTTTTATCCCCATCCACCGCATTACACAGCTAAACTACTTCACTGTAAGCTTCGCCAAATGTCTTGGCAGTCTTGTGATCCTGCACATGAATGATGTAGCCCTCAGCAGTGCCCCTTCTGTCCGCCTCCAAGACCTCAGTGTTGGTCGTGTTTGCGTACACACCCGGACGGTGGCCATACAGGAGGCTCCAATGGAGGGTTAGATAGCCATATAGCAGGTACTGGGTGATTGAGGTCGGATTGCAAGCCATCAGGTCAAGGAGATCAGGTATGCGTTTCTCAGCGGCCGCCATGGTGGCGAGAAGCTCCGCTTGGCTCGGCAGAAGATCCAGCTTGTTCCTCTTCACCTTAAACTGGTGGACAGTGACAGACTTTTTCTAGTCGTTCATGTTGGCTTTCACCTCTCTGATAATGTGGGTCATATCAGACTGGGTGAGCCTTCACCCCCGGAGCTTTGACGGGTACCTCAGGAAATGGTTCACATTCTTCAGGAACAATAGCAATGTTGTGACTGCCTGGCCCAACTTTACAATATACTCGCTCCAGCCACGGACCCTCTTCGTGTCTTTTAGGAACAGCCAATCTGACAGCCGGTTAACACCATGGGCCATGAATACAAGGAAGTTCTTTATCCGGCTGACCTTGGACAGACAATTTTCTTTCTGTTTTACTGTCGGTGCGACACCCTCACAATGATCCCTGTATGTCTGAATGTATGTCTCCATGCTTTGAGGCAACGTGATTTCACGCATGGTATTCCCCCGTCCCTTCCCAGTGGACCAGTAAGGAGAGGGCCAGTCCTTAGCCAGATTAGCTTTCAGCTTATTGTAGACAGACGCACGGGTCTTCTGGCATACAGGGGTCTCACTACCGGAGGCCGCTGGGGACCGCATGAGAGTCTTGACCGGGGTCTTGAGAGGGGTCTCATTACCGGAGGCTACTGTGTTTATGCCGGAGGTACTTGAGATTGCCAGGCCCTTAAATCGTATACATTCTTCCTCTTCCTTAAGCACAGCAGCAGTGGCACTCTGCTTCCTGGGTTTTAGCCCCTTTTTCAGCCTGGAGCACAGGGTCTTCACCTCATCAATGAGGGCATCCTTCTGAGCCCTCAATGCCACATTTTCCAGCATCACCTGCCTGCAGTCCTCTTCGTCACACTCAGTATGTGGGGAGAAGGGTGGAGGGTGCACCCGGTATTCCTCCTCATTGTCTATATCCAATGATGTAGCCATTCCAATGATGGGATTAGTCTCTCTGAGGTCATGGAGTAATTGCAAGGCCACACTATGCTTCAGCCTTGCCAGGACCTGATGTGCCTCATCTCGGGAGAACTCAGGGTGGCCATGGACATGACGGTACAGTTTCTTCCCAGCATACGAACACCCTGTGATGGGACAGGGTTTGGTCCTAACATTTATTCTGCCACTGGCCATTTTAAGAATGATGCCTCTTCCCTCCATGTTCCGCACTGCATGTTTGTGCTTAAGGTGCTTGTACAATGCCAGATAGAAGAGTCTGCACACCGGGCATTCGGACGACATCCTTACTAAAACAGACACAGTGAATTGTATTTCAATTATTTTGTGTTTTTCCGTTTATATGCGTTAGCGTAACCGGTGATTGCAACAATGGGTTTGATGCTTCAATGCCTGGTACACGGACCAAGGGAGGACTTAAGTTACCACCGGGCAAAATGGTCCCACCTCCGCACCAACGTGGGGCTGGTGATGGCAACAACGGGTCCGATGCTTCAATGCCTGGTACACGGACCAAGGGAGGGTTTGGGGTGCCCCGGAACCAGGCAGTACCCCAGCAGGAAACACGTTGCATGGTCAAAGGAGGAAAGAGTGATAGAACCGGGGTAAAGCAAAGAAAGTGTCCGACAATAGTGACTTGTGAGGCGGCCAGAGAGTCTGTCATCTCTCGGTCCTATCCTCCAGTTAATGCGGTACCAGAACTGGGTCAAATTGACCAAAATGTAAAACAAATAAGTTTCAATTCATCCATGGAAAAGTGCTGAAAATGAAAAAAAGTATCCGAAAATAGTGCATCATGAGCCCGCAAGAGTCCCCTGTCAACTGCCCTTGCATTCCTCCAGAGTCAGGAAAAGTATATTATCTTTTGGGAGAACCAGAGGAAAGGGGTGAAAATGGAGAAATTGTATCCCAAAATAGTGTATCTTAAGGCAGGTAGAGTCCCCTGACAACTCTCCTTACATTCCTCCAGAGTCAAAAAAAGTATGTTATCTTTTGGGAGAACCAGAGGAAAGGGGTAAAAATGGAGAAATTGTATCCCAAAATAGTGTCTCTTAAGGCAGGTAGAGTCCCCTGACAACTGTCTTTACATTCCTCCAGAGTCAGAAAAAGTATGTTATCTTTTGGGAGAACCAGAGGAAAGGGGTGAAAATGGAGAAATTGTATCCCATATTAGTGTCTCTTAAGGCAGGTAGAGTCCCCTGGCAACTCTCCTTACATTCCTCCAGAGTCAGAAAAAGTATGTTATCTTTTGGGAGAACCATGAAACCGGGCCAAATGTATCCAAAAATAGTGCATCATAATCAGCTAGTTACTGAAAACCAGTAACTAGTTACCATTACTAGTTACTTCATTTCAAAAGTAACTCAGTTACTTTACTGATTACTTACACCAAAAAGTAATGCGTTACTGTGAAAAGTAACGTTTTAGTTACTTAAAAAAGGGCTCCCATTACATTAATGCCCTTATAGCCTTCATTTCAGTACTGTTATTGCATTGGAGAATAATACAATCTGTTGATCAACTTGACATGCATTATATGCAATCTGGATAGCATTAGCTGGCTTTACATTTTTGTATATTCTTTCTCCAGGTAGTTGGAAAAAGTTTTCCGTTTCATATGCCGTGTGCCGCCCGGACATGCTATCATGCTAACTAGCTCCCTGAAAGCGGGTGACTCCACTGTAGCAATAGCCTGCATGTGTTCTACAACATACCGTGCAATGGCTTTATCGACTTTTCCCTGGCGAGCAGTCCCTTGGTTAAAATCCAGCCGCTGTTGCTTAGGTGCAGGTGGAGGTGGAGTGGCGTCGGCTGAGTCTCTGTGGTCTTAGCTACTAGCTTCGTCCCAGCATGTTGTTTTTGCAGATGTTTTAAGAGATTTGAATGACTGGTTTGGGCAGTAGATAGGCTCTTTGACTCGCCAGGACACAACTTACATTTAACTAAAACGTTCTTTTCTTTGTGCTCGACAAAAGTGAAATAGTGAGAATATCTCCAGGTGGAAAAACTAGACTTGAGCTCCGCCGCCGCCATGATAGTCTTGTTAGTAAACAACACAAACACACCCACAGCCCGTCTCCGCATGTGACACAGGAAGTATTTAAGTACATTTACTCAAGTACTGTACTTAAGTACAGTTCTCATCTCTGTTCACCTGTCTGTTGACTATATAAAAAAACTAACGCAGTAACGGAGTAACGCACCATGTAGTAACGGTAACTGAGTTACTGAATTTAAAAAGTAATGCGTTATAGTACTAGTTACTGCCAAAAATAACGGCGTTACAGTCCCAACACTGATCATAATGCAGGTAGAGTCCCATCAAACTCCCCTTGCATTCCTCCAGAGTCAGAAAAAGTATGTTAACTTTTTGGAGAACCATCAAACCGGGCCAAATGTATCCGAAAATAGTGCATCATAATGCAGGTAGAGTCCCATCAAACTCCCCTTGCATTCCTCCAGAGACCAGTTCAAAAACTTTGGTAAGAACCATGATTGGTGGTCTCCAGGCAACAATTGTATCCGAGCCAAAGCACTCATGTTGCGGACACATTCCTCCATGATGTGAAATAGCTGTTTTTTTTCTAAATGCTCTCAAAAACCGGGTTTCCGATTTCGTGCAGATGGTAGCTTGGAAAACATGAATGAATTTTTTTGACGGAGGAGGGGAGGTCTCAATTTCCCTCTCCGTTGTAAAATGCAACGGGGGGGTAAAAAAGTATCCAGGGCTTCCGCCCGAAGCGCCGAAGACTTGCGCTTTTTGGAGCCCCTCCTCCATTGGCACTGTAGTTTTTTTCGAGAATTTTTTAAAACTTAATATTTGATTATTGTAAGATATAATTGACAGTTTTCTTTACTTTTTTCGGCTTTCCACGAGTGGGGGCGCATGGCAGGCCGCCTATGAGCTCCCACATTTGGCCTGGAACCTCCGGGAATTGTGGGCTAAGCTACATAAACTGACAAAGTCACCCAGAAATGTCACTTTAATAGCCCAAAAATATATTATACAAATACATTTAAACAGTAAATGGTACAATTGTGCTCCTAATTTCCCGGAATTCAATTTATATAGCCCCATGATAGTGAATACAAATCATTTTCATGGAAAAAAGTGTTAAAATGCCTGATTAATATGTTTGTAATGCTGGCAGCAGGTTCACTGCTGTAAGCAGGGTCTCACACTTAAAGGCACCTAGGCAGAGTTCCAGGGTGATGCACATGGCTTTCTTACCCAGGAATAAGTGTGTGAAAGCTGGGGAACAGTGCTGTGAATACAGGGGGACAGCAGTAGCGGGCTGTGACCCAGAGAGCGCACCCAGAGAGCTCTTTCCAGCACCTCGCTCTCCCACCCAGAGTACAGGCTTGTTCACAGCACTATGTAACCCAGGAAAGCAGCTTGAATCCTGGGTACTGTTAGAGAACATTTCTGTCTTACTCCTAAGTGTCAAAGAATAATTCTTCCTTACTCCTAAGATATTTAACCTTTCTGCCTGTTGACATTTACGACAAACCCTAAGTCTTATCTGTCTTAAGGAATGGGAAGTCTCAGCTATTGTTGACATTACCAGTTTTATGACCGGTCAACTCTCGGTTACAGAACCAAAGAGTCAGATAAGTGATTCAGTGTCTCCAGGTGTTCACATATACCTTCCCCCAATATGTGGGTTGACTCTCTGTAAACTAGTTAAAGGGTCTACCAAGATGCGAGGCTGATCAGAACACTCTCCATTGCTGCAGAAGCACAAGGGACTTGTGTGTACACTGTGTGGACATTAACTACCGGTCGTGGTCCGCCAAGTGTACAGACATGCAGTTCGGCCCCAGAGCAAAATAAAAATAAGCTGGTGTGTTGCATGGATAGCCAGTGCAGGGGCCTTCCACGTGGAAAAAGAACCGGAGACGGACGAGCTTTCCCCGCACCAGATGCACCAGAGGGAGAAATGTCCACTGAGTGGACATCATTGTCCGTGGCGTGTACAGAATAATATGTCCATATCACGGAAATTAATACATAGAGTGGTGTCCATGAAATAGACATTGCAAATAAGTGTTTAACGGTGATTTAAACTAGTTTCTTTGGGGAAAAGAGTGCTCAAAATCGGATTAAACTATGCTAACAGGGTGCTAAAAGCCTGATTGTTTCAGAGACCCATAGCCATGACAAACCTAAAATCACCTATGTGTAGCCGCTCACAGACCCCCAACAGACGGACTAAGGAGCTCCAGCATCCCTCCCTGCCATGAGCAAACAGGCTATTTCACACTTCCATTACGTACACCGACAAAACCACCTCTTTGGGGCCGCTCCAAGACCCCCAAAACATGGACGCAGAAGCCCCAGCATCTCTCCCTGCCATGAGCAAACTATTTAACACTGTACATGAAACACAGGGAAAAGCACTTCTCTGTGGCCGCTCCAAGACCCCCAAAACACGGACGCCAGGCCCCTTCATAAGGTTTTATCTCTTTCTCCTCGTCTGTACTTGCGGGGGCAACACAGGACTGGTAGGGGGGAGGGGGGTTGTGGGTCAGTTGGCATCTGACCCCCTCCCCGGACGTAATGCGCCTTCGCTGTTCTCGGGCCTTCGGAGAGTCCCGGGAGGGGCGGGGGTGGCGCATTGGGCCCTTACAGGGCTGGAGGGCTGCTCTCCTCCTGCCGAGAGCAGGAGGGGGGGAGCCCTCCACACTTTAGTCCACACACTCGGCACGGGGTCAGTGTTTGAGTGTGGGGCAGGGGCTCTGGCGCTCTCCCTGTTATCCTTAGGGATTCAGGGAGGCAGGCGTGTAGTAAGCCCTTTCGGGGCCGAGGGGGCTCTCCCCATCCAGGGTGGGGGGGGTCCCCCGGCACTGTTTTTAGAGCACACTTTTTGCGAGGTAAGCGCTGCAGGGTGTGCTCTGTCAGCCACAGCCCATATTTCTCCTCGGTTACAACCGGGTTAAAGGAGAAGGTGGGGCAGCAGCTGCTGACCATAATAGCCGGTCAGGGGCAGTAGGGTGGAATATTGTTGGACGACAGTGCGCGTATACATCGCGGTGCCTGTGAGGGATATAACGTCGGGTTACGTAGTGTAACCCTTTGTTATATTAGCACAGGCGGAGCCCTCTACTCGGGGCACTGTCTGTCCTATTCCGCTCGCTGAAGAGAGGTGTAGGATGATAGTCAGGAGGCGGGGCCTCCTTTTATACGGTGTGATGCGCGCGCATTCAGGTAGGCCCGCCCAGGGCCGGCTACGTCTATAAAAGTCTCAGTGGAAGAATGCTTGCGGGGTAAGAGAGTACCCATAGAGTCCAGTAGAGGGCTCCGCCTGTGCTAATATGACAAGGGTTACACTACGTAACCCGACGTTATATCCACAGGGACTAGCTCACATTTAACTTAAAATTACATTTCTCTGCTTTGGACTGATGAGTATATGATTCTTGCATGTTAAATGACTAACACAAACCTTAAATGTGTGCATGTGCATGTGTCAGGAAGATTCCCAAATAATTCTGAAGGGCCTATCCTATTTTTGTAATTAAATGATAATGTGCTAATCCATTACCTTGAGTTTTCTTCAATCAGGAAAACATCCCTATTAAGTGTTAACCCAATAACTAGGACTGCTCTGAAGGCCAAGGGTCAGAGAGAGAGGGTCACACTCTCCGGCTGCAGAGAGCACCCCAGCCACGGGCAAGGAGGCACGAGGTCGTTCGAGATGAGAGGATTCTAATCTTCAACTTTCTGATGAGATGGGATGCTTCTTCATCTTTCTGCTCGGTGGGCTCAAGCAGACAACCCTGCAGGACGAGCGAGGGCTTCAGAGGCTTCTATAATACAAGGTTCCATGTTTCTTGGAGGAGCAGATGTCTTCCTAACCTAAATATGGCGCTCTGATGAAGAAGAGTTTTGAGCCAATCAGCACCTCAGTGCTAATCTACAGTATCAGGATGCCTTTACACACCAGACATTCTGTGTCATAAAGAGAGGAGGAGAAGGAGTCAGGAGGACATGTTCTTCCAGCTCTTGTACAAAGATAATATTCGAATTAAATTACCAGATGTTTACAGATGTACAATTAATGATTGTTCTTATATTTCCGATGAACAGACATGTGTTAAATAGTGGTGATACATATATGTTGTCAGATCAGATTACACTTTCACACTAAACTAAATAAATTAATTGGTATTTTCAGATTATAATCTGAAAATATCAATTAATTTATTTGTATTTATTAATTTAATTTTTTTAATTTTTATTTAGATATTGAACAATAAGATATTTCTAATATTATAACAGATAATGTTACTATCCTTAATTTTCCAGCAATCAGGCTTAACAACACTACTCTTCAACGTATTACCCATGCACAGACAGACCTAAAATGATGTTTCAAGTTTTAAACGAGTAAACCTTCCTTTCCAGGTTTTTACAAAAGTCTTTGAATATTTGCCTAACTTTTCCTTTTCAGATTATTAAACATTTTGAGAATGGTTTAATTTTCCCTTCAGATTATGAAATGACATGATGATTGATAGTTGCAGTAATGTAATTATGTGATCATGCCATAGTCTTTTGATTGAATATGTAATGATGTAAACGTAAAGTAATCCTAAAATTGAAGACACTGCAATTTTGCAGATTACAGATTGATCAAATCACAACTGTGAAGTGTATACCTTAACTGGATCTCTTATGGTCCTGAGTTTAAAAATGCGTTTGACTAGTGATTGCCTTGAAGTAAATCTTTAAACTGCAAGCTGGTTTTGATTTGATAGGTGAGATCAACTAAAGGTTATTCGTTAAAACATATTATTTTGAAATAGATGTTTTTTTGCTATTGTGCATCTGTGTTTGATCTGTGTTCATTATTGTGCTTTTGACAAAAGATGATCCAAACATTGATGAGTGATGATTTTTATTATGATTGGCTGAGCAATCATTGTGATTGAATGTTTCAATCTTATTCTACTTTGTGATGTAATTGATGTACTCAAATCTGAAGACGCCTATTGATTTAAGTATTGACCACATTTGTATTAGACTAATGTTTTAAGGTTATCAAAGATGATAAAAAGAGAGGACTGTTAGAGAATATTTCTGTCTCAAGTGTCAAAGAATAATTCTTTCTTACTCCTAAGATATTTAACCTTTCTGCCTGTTGACATTTACGACGAACCCTAAGTCTGTTATCTGTCTTAAGGAATGGGAAGTCTCAGCTATTGTTGACATTACCAGTTTTATGACCGGTCAACTCTCGGTCACAGAACCAAAGAGTCAGATAAGTGATTCAGTGTCTCCAGGTGTTCACGTATACAGATGTAGCGCTTCGTTTCAGACGCCTACCCGTGCGGGTCCGTGATCGGCACGGGGTGGGCCCCTGCTGAAAAGTAAAACCCCCCCGAAGGACTTGAAACGCCCCCTTGATAAATACATTTAATTATAATTAAACCAGCAGCAATGGATCATGGATCCACCAGGGGGAGCCGTGAAAAGCTGCCACACTGGAACTCATGTGAAATAAACAGCTGATCTACAGGTATCTGATATAGCGGATATTTGTTAAGATCCATATGTCACGGATAGGATCATATTCTGTGCTAAATAAGAGACATGTAATCATTTACTAAACATCACTATGTTTTTATTTAACAAAATAATGTTTAATTCACGTTGGCGTAAGTACAAAACCATCGCTATGTTTTTAGATCAGGAAATGCATCAAACAAACGATGTTCGATCGTCATCCTCGCGATCATTTAATGTATCTATGTTCGCGAGTTGAAATGAATGTACTACATTTAATCCACGTGAGTTTACAACAACAACAATAATCGCTTTGTTTTTATATCACATCCGACCGGAGGAAAATGCAGCGGCTCTCACTACCGATCACCCCAATCCCACGGGCAAACAATAATATGTACAGCGTTAATAGTTTACTGTATTATTAGTGTCTAATATTACTGCTATAATAATCACACATTGAGTTGTTGAAATCAGACCGTCGTTTTTTTTAAACGCTCTGAATGAAACGGCAGCTCTCAGGTGATCAGCTGTGTGTTTACACAATAAAATATGCATAGTAATTTAATACCTTCCAACACACATTGTAAGAAGAGTTCTGTTTCATATGAGTGTTGAGAGCTGTATCCACAAATCTACTAATTTTGCCCTCAGTGCACCAGATTGATGCATTTAACTTCAATTTAAATAAAAACATCTTCTGTTGTAACAACAATAACATTTTAAATAGTAACATAGCATGGTATTGCACATTTACTGTAGCTTTGAGTGTTACTGGCCTGAGATTTTTTTATTACATGAATGAAGGTGACTGAGGCTTTTTAATATAGACTGTTCAGTGTCCCACATTTTGCACAGAACTGTCCCACATTAGGAAATCAGATTGTCTGAGACAACTTGGCACTAAGAGTACTAATATGTCTACCATTTCTTTTATGAGTTGAATATCTGCATGTTCTCTTTTGGTTTGATTAGGACACATCCTGGGGATTTCAGAATGTTACTGGATTTTGATTTATTGTATCGGCTTCATGTCGCAATATATTCCCGAAGTCTGAAATGCAAAAATGTTCCACATTAGGGCAATTCACCCTACATTTAATCATTTTGTTTATTTTTAACGAAATAAATGTGGTTTAATCCATCATGAAATTAATGTAGGCTATTTACTTAGTACATATATGACATTATCGATTTACACACTGTTCATACTGTACTGCTCACAGGCTGATATCTAGTGTATTCATACCCCTCACTGTTTATTCATCATTCAATTCATTCTATATTTTATTCTGTAGATTGTGTACATTACTTTTCACTTTACTGCTTGTTGCTCCTGGTTAGAAGCTAAACTGCATTTCGTTGTGCATTCTTTATGAATGCAAACCGAGTCATTTCGTTTATTTTTAACGAAATAAATGTGATTTAACAGTGTGTATGAATATGCTAAGATATATAAAGTATGAAAACGGTAGGACCATACCGTTCACCAGCTCCAACCCCCCCATGTTTCCTATGTATGTTGGGGACCCTTTGTTTAAAACTAATTGGCCATCGGAATGTGTGGAGTCACATACCACAGCTCTCCCCCCCCCCCTCCTGTGATCCCCCGCACAAAGAGAGAGACAGGGAGATCGCTTTTCTGGAGTGAAGAGAGCTGAAATATTGATATTGCAAGTTAGAAACGTAAAATGCATTTTGACAGACACTTGGGGGAAATATGCTGCATTTTGAATGTCCGATAGTCCACCATTAACACCTTAGTCCGTCTCGTCTCATCAACGAAAACTAAATATACATGACATACTTTGTTTTAGTAGATTTCGCATGAGAGCAAAAGGAGAATATCCGTGTGTAAGAGTGAAAATGTATGTATGTAAAATGAGAATATATGTGTGTAAGAGTGAAAATATGCTGCATTTTGAATGTCCGATAGTCCACCATTTATATCAATATCAAACATTTAATAAAAGTGAAAAACAATGAACAAGACTTAACGTATTCATCATAATTAATTATATTTATTTCGTTTGGATGTAGGTGATCTTCTACTATATGAACATTTTGGACCCAAAATCACAACAAAAACGTAAAAACAGATTTTGAAAATGATTTTATTTTTCATAACACAAACATACACAACGAAACGATTTAAAAGCTGGAAATATATACATGGGATGTGACTATGATAATGTGAAAGTTTGATTGAGGTAGCATGGGATTTCATTCTGATAAGGCAAAAGTGTTATTATAAATATAATACAAATATATATATATACACATTATGTACAAAAATCTGTTTTTTCTATCTTTATCTGTGCCACGCTTCAAAGCGGTTTCTGTCAACTACGAAACAGAGGGCAACATCACAGATTCCTCCTCCTCCATGTCAAAAAACAAGCTTAAAGCTTGACTCACGTTCAGAGTTCTCTTCATCATAGTTGAGTCTTCAAAACTCTAAATCTATCTAACTATATCTAAATTCTCAATGTTTGTCTGTCACTTTACTTCAATCGCAGTCTCCCGCAGCCTCTCTTCGTCTCCCGCCGCCTGTCTTCGTATATCTTCGTCTCTCTCCATTTCCCGCCGTCTCTCTTCGGTTCCCGCCGTCCCCCTTCATCTCGTTTCGCATCACTCCGTTTACCTGATTACCTCACCCCCTCCCTGGTAAATACATCCTGTTGAGCAGAATCTACACTTTCCAGTATTTTCCGTTTCGTAAAATGATAAAATACGGCGAAGATATTAAAATATGTGCTTCCATTATTCATACTTTTGAAATGTATTAACTTTATATCATCGTATGTCCAAGTTTATTGGGTATTTTTGCATGAAACAAATACTGGCATATAGTTTCAAGCCAGGACTTTCAACAGAAATACACATATACATCCTGTTGAGCAGGATCTACAGTTTCCAGTATTTTCCGTTTCGTAAAATGATAAAATACGGCGAAGATATTAAAATATGTGCTTCCATTATTCATACTTTTGAAATGTATTAACTTTATATCATCGTATCTCCGTGTTTACTGGGTCTTTTTGCATGAAACAAAGACTGGGATATGGTTTCAAGCCAGGACTTTCGACAGAAACACACGATAATGTTGTCCGGACTGTTGTTTTTATGCGGCACCGGCTTGAACAGGTCATGTGATTTGATCACGCCGGCGTGACGTTCGACTCCAAAGGGTTAATATTAAATACATATAAGTATTTTTACAACTTGTATTTAGAAATACGCTGTTGTAATTATTGATGCATACATGTGTTCATCCATTCAATGTGGCATCTGCTATAATGGGGTTAATGTATGATATTACTTAATAATACAATACATTATAATATATGATATGATAATTACATTTTAGTTTTATTCATTTCTTATTTCATAGTTTCTCATTATTATTATTATTATTTTTTATCGCTCATCTTATTTTTGATTTTATTGATCTGTGTGAATCTGTGCTGTCCTGTTTTTCACTCTCAACCTGTTGCTGTTTGAACTACTGAATTTCCCCACGGGATTAATAAAGGTCCATCTTATCTTATCTTAATGTATAAGTTGATTTACTTCAATCTACTGTACAATATTACAAGAAATATACTGCATAGAGCAAACTATATACTTTATTTGATCTAAAATATTGATGTTTCTACAACACCCATTGTGTATTTTGTGAATGAAGCGCCATCTCATGGGTAAATCCTGTAATTGAACAAATGGGGAAATTGGGCAATGCCCTCTCGCAATTTGGCAACACCCCCAGCCACTGGCATCCGCTGGGCTTTTGACTGGGACACACCCATTTGAGTCTGATCTGGAGTGCTACATCTGTACCTTCCCCCAATATGTGGGTTGACTCTCTGTAAACTAGTTAAAGGGTTTACCAAGATGCGAGGCTGATCAGAATTGACATGACAACCCACCTGTGCAGTCAGAACCTTTTGCTGCTGTGACTTATGATATTAATTATCTGGCCGTATCCTTGTAATAAACTACCAGTGTTTGACATCAAAGCTCCAACTCTCCTCGTGTCTCTCTGAGTCCTGACTCTCCATTGCTGTAGAGGTTTCCCTTACAGGTACGTCAGTGTTAAAAGTGCCTTAAACTGGTTTAATTCAAATGTGCATTTCACAGGCACATAAGCAGAGATCCAGGGTGATGCACATGGCTTTCTTACCCAGGAATAAGTGTGTGAAAGGCGGGGAAAAGTGCTCTGAATACAGGGAGAGAGCAGCGGGCTGTGAGAGCCACAGAGTGCACCCAGAGAACTCCTTCCAGCACCTCACTCTCCCACCCAGAGGACAGGCTGCTTCACAGCACTATGTAACCCAGGAAAGCAGCTTAAATCGTGGGTATGTCAGTGTTAAAAGTGCCTTAAACTGGTTTAATTCAAATGTGCATTTCACAGGCACATAGGCAGAGATCCAGGGTGATGCACATGGCTTTCTTACCCAGGAATACGTATTTGAAAGGGGGGGGGAAGTATTGTAAATAGAGGGAGACTGTACTCAGATAAAAAGGTAGCTCCTCTTAGCCGTCCCCCGGCAACTCCCGAGCAGCAGGGAGGCTGGGTGACTGTTCAGAAGGGGCATAACGCGAAACCCGCAGGTCCCCACCAACCCGTTCACGTATCTAACAGATATTCCCCACTCAGCGAGACACCCGCTGAGAAGGACATAAGGACATCCGGGTAAGACCTTAGTGCCCCTTAGTGCCCCTGGTACGCCATGTCGTTAAATGAGCTCAGTGATGTACTACACAACTTCACATGGGTAAAATGAGCTCTGTGTTGCCCTGCAATATCCAACCCAGTCTCACGGCATTTCGTGTTCACCAACACGATTTTTAATCTATTGATTCGTGTTCACCATCACGATTTGCCCCTTTTTTTCGTGTTGCACAGCACGATTTTAAAAGCAATGTATTTCTACTGGTAACGTGTTTCGTGCCTGCAGGCTGCAGCACGTATCTTTCTCCGGTCGGGTCGTGGAAGACCGGAAGCTGTGTGGTTCATAAAAACATGTTCTTACTCAATATCAAGCCACAGTTATTGCTTTTATTTTAAATCGTATAATTTCGGACTTTTGTTGCCGTCTGTGAGGAAAATAAATGGGGCTCAGAGCCTCAGGATACTGAAATCTGTATTTTTAAATATTTTTTTCCTTCTAATTTGTTATTCTTTTCAAAATAACACACAATTATCCTTGCTTTTATTTATTGGTTTAATTCCATAATCTCGGGCTTTTTTGGTGTCCATCAGGAACTGAATTTCAAAATAAAAATAACTGGAAACAGACGTAGGCCTGTAAGGGACATTTCGAGCATCATTGCGATTGTCAACATTTCTGAGTTTAGGATGGCCGAAGACACTACACTACCCATAAACCCCAGCTATCGTTTAGGACTACAGTTCCCGTAAGGTTACGCAGAGCGTCAAACAGCTGTGTGAAATGGAACGAAACCACGCCAGACTATCCAAAACTGGAATCGAACACCCCTACAGAACTACACATGCTGGCTATTGTGTTTCGCAAAATGTTCTATGGGACGTCTCTACTGAACGTTTTCGTTTTTCCCACAATTAGAAGTTGCCATTATTAAACACATTGGTGTTATCAAATGTAAAACATATAATTAATAAATGGGTGAAAATCACTTGTGTCCATAATGCGCAGCATTATATTAATGCCGTATACCCACATGACAGCTCATTGCTACTTTGTAATTCTACTCCACTACAATTCAGAGGTTAACCTGGTATTTTTACTCCACTGCATTTATTTGAGTTACTTTGTAGATTCTGATTAATTATGTGAAATATAAACAACCCTTAAATCAGACTTTAGTTACACCTGAGTAAAATTCAGGTAAGGTGATTGTCAAGTGCCAACAATCAGGAGAGATATTTGATAGTTGGTGCTTGAGAAGACTAAACATGTATCTGCAATTGACATGAATGGAAACAAGTAATAAAGTATATTCATTACTCGTTATTCTCTACTAATAGTTAATTAAAGACTGTATATTATGGCTATTTTGCACATCCCTTTCAAGATTTTCAAAGATGTATTGACATATCATACACAACTACGGTGTAGTTATGCAATGACTGAAAAACTTGGGTCACAGGTTCCTCAACAGTGCATTACAAGACATCTATCAATATGTGTGTACCTCCACCATTAAACTGTCATATTCTGCACATTTCTTATTCTATCTACATACATAAGAGTATAATTAATGTCTATAATATCAGTTAAAATAAGTGCTTCAACATAGTTAACATTGCAGGAAAGCAATATATTAGACGTTAATTACTTTGTCAGGCTTAATATTTAATATGTAATGTTTAAATAAAGGTTAATCCGTTTTTCTGTTTTGCACCTCCTCCTATTAATATCTGTGTACATCCTGCACTAAACTGTTTTATTGTAGAGATCACTTATAGTATCTTCTTGATTTTTTATATTCTATATTTCTATATTTATACTTTCCCCCTATGAAAGTATGTACTCTTAATATTTTTTTAATCAAATATAACACATAAAAACAATAATTCAATAACGTGCTTTAACCACTAGGAGGTGCACACAAGGTGCACACAGCCATTATAACTTTGTATTATTAGTGTGTATGTACAACATCTGAAGATGTATAGTTTTATGCATGCTTTCACATCATTTTACAGCATATTGCTATACTATTTCAGACTCAGTATTTACATTCTTACATTCAAAGAAAATCAGTAATATCTTTGAAAACTACAGTCCTTTTCTATCAGCTTTGCACCGTTATGGTGTAAATATAACTTATCTATGAATTAGATCAAATGTAAAAGTCAGCCGAATTAGTGTTGATACTGCAAGGAGACGTATTGTGTGAAGAGAAATTGAAGATGTTGTTTAATTGTTGATATATTTATGATCCACGTCAAGTATTCAGTTTCGGCGCCATTTCTTCCAGATTTTCCAAAGGTCTTCTCATCAGGGCTCTCTAAATAAAGAACTACGGCATATCTGTAATATATAATGCAGCCGAACCGTGTATTACAATGCCGTTATGTGATGACTTTCAAAGAGAAAAGCAAGAGCACTCGGAATTTAGTATTATTTTATACTTTTAAAATGTTTTCCGGATTTCATATAATATAAACACCAAATCCCAGCATGCATTGCGGCTAACACATCCAATCAGAGAGCTTAAAACCATAGCTGAGGATCTTGGGTAATCGCTCGAAATGCCTACGTCTGTTTCCGGTTATATTTATTTTGAAATTCAGTTCCTGACGGACGCCAAAAAAGCCAGAGATTATGGAATTAAACCAATAAATAAAAGCAAGGATAATTGTGTGTTATTGGTGAGTAAATAACAGTGTGTTATTTTGAAAAGAATAACAAATTAGAAGGAAAAAAAGATTTAAAAAATACAGATTTCAGTATCCTGAGGCTCTGAGCCCCATTTATTTTCCTCACAGACGACAACAAAAGTCCGAAATCATACTATTTAAAATAAAAGCAATAACTGTGGCTTGATATTGAGTAAGAACATGTTTTTATGAACCACACAGCTTCCGGTCTTCCACGACCCGACCGTAGAAAAAGACGTGCTGCAGCCTGCAGGCACGAAACACATTACCAGTAGAAATACATTGCTTTTAAAATCGTGCTGTGCAACACGAAAAAAAGGGGCAAATCGTGTTGGTGAACACGAATCAATAGATCAAAAATCGTGTTGGTGAACACGAAATGCCGTGAGACTGGGTTGCAATATCACATTTCGTGTATTTCCAAAAAGCTGTGAAAATACACCTATCTCCGTCATGTCCTGTAAAATAGCATTTTTTGTTTATTTCCATCATTCAGGCAAATACACATATCTTTGTCCGCTCCAGGAGCTTCAAAGTGCAGACTCTCGAGCTCCGTCATGTCCTGCAAAATGTTATTCTTCCGACCGCCAAGCACCGGCACGTGGACCCGGGGCGGAGGCCCTCCGATGGCGGGTCAAATTTGCTGATAGCACAGCTGACGGCTGGACACTAGCCGTAGAGGAACACCAGGGCAGGACCAGGCAGTTCCCTCTTTGCAGACAAGCATATATGGTTGTTACACAGGATCAAACAGGTAGCCTGTGATGAAGTAGGGTCGACCCTATATCATGTGAAGCCACCGAGCCGTGGTCCCCGAGGGAACTGGAGCCCGGAACGAGGCCAATTGCTGAATGCCGCAGCCGACTAAGGCCACGATCCAACAGTGGAGGATTAGAGAAACTGATGTTTGCCTGGCACTCCGCGGCGAAGTGGGGAGGTGGAACTTTCAACCCTTTTCTATGGTTCTTCCAAAAATTAACTTAAACTTTTTCTGACTCTGGAGGAATGTAAGGAGAGTTGTCAGGGGACTCTACCCGCCTTAAGAGACACTATTTTCGGATACAATTTATCCATGTTCACCCCTTTTCTATGGTTCTTCCAAAAGTTAACTTAAACTTTTTCTGACTCTGGAGGAATGTGAGGGGAGTTGTCAGGGGACTTTACCCGCACTATGATGCACTATTTTCGGATACTTTTGGCCCGTTTTCATGGTTCTCTAAAAAGTTAACTCAGACTTTTTCTGACTGGAGGAATGTGAGGGGAGTTGTCAGGGGACTTTACCCACACTATGATGCACTATTTTCGGATACTTTTGGCCTGTTTTCATAGTTCTCCAAAAAGTTAATTCAGACTTTTTCTGACTTTGGAGGAATGTGAGGGGAGGTGTCAGGGGACTTTACCCGCACTGTGATGCACTATTTTCGGATACTTTTGGCCCATTTTCATGGTTCTCCAAAAAGATAACTCAGATCTTTTCTGACTCTGGAGGAATGTGAGGGGGGTTGTCAGGGGACTTTACCCGCACTATGATGCACTATTTTTGGATACTTTTGGCCCATTTTCATGGTTCTTCAAAAGGATAACTCAGACCTTTTCTGACTCTGGAGGAATGTGAGGGGAATTGTCAGGAGACTTTACCCACACTATGATGCACTATTTTCGGATACTTTTGGCCTGTTTTCATAGTTCTCCAAAAAGTTAATTTACACTTTTTCTGACTCTGGAGGAATGTGAGGGGAGGTGTCAGGGGACTTTACCCGCACTATGATGCACTATTTTCGGATACTTTTGGCCCATTTTCATGGTTCTCCAAAAAGATAACTCAGATCTTTTCTGACTCTGGAGGAATGTGAGGGGGGTGGTCAGGGGACTTTACCCGCACTATGATGCACTATTTTCGGATACTTTTGGCCCATTTTCATGGTTCTCCAAAAAGATAACTCAGATCTTTTCTGACTCTGGAGGAATGTGAGGGGGGTTGTCAGGGGACTTTACCCGCACTATGATGCACTATTTTTGGATACTTTTGGCCCATTTTCATGGTTCTTCAAAAGGATAACTCAGACCTTTTCTGACTCTGGAGGAATGTGAGGGGAATTGTCAGGAGACTTTACCCACACTATGATGCACTATTTTCGGATACTTTTGGCCTGTTTTCATAGTTCTCCAAAAAGTTAATTTACACTTTTTCTGACTCTGGAGGAATGTGAGGGGAGGTGTCAGGGGACTTTACCCGCACTATGATGCACTATTTTTGGATACTTTTGGCCCATTTTCATGGTTCTCCAAAAAGATAACTCAGATCTTTTCTGACTCTGGAGGAATGTGAGGGGGGTGGTCAGGGGACTTTACCCGCACTATGATGCACTATTTTCGGATACTTTTGGCCCATTTTCATGGTTCTGCAAAAGGATAACTCAGACCTTTTCTGACTCTGGAGGAATGTGAGGGGAGTTGTCAGGGGACTTTACACCCACTGTAGGAGCCATTTTATGGGTGTTGTTGGTGTGTCAATTTATTTAAGTTATATGTATAGTGCAATATTATTTATGAACACTGGGTGGCGGTGTTTAGCTGCACCGGGTGTATATAAAGAGGTCATAGGTGACAGGAGAGAGAGGGACACAGAAGGAAGAGAGCATACCGATTCCACCAGCCCGGCAGATGCTCATCACAACAACTAGAACTGTACAATTAACCCTGGTATGTAAAGCTGAATAAAACCTCATTATAAACTTCAACAAAGGACCGGAAACTCATCTGTTTGTGTCTGCGTCTGGATCACTCTTCAGCCCTTCTGTGAAAGTAACGGCAAAAATATATCGGACATAGGAAAGGAAATTGCCATTACTCGCACTATAGCCATATTCACACCGCAGGACTTTCCCTGGTACTTTGGTTCTTTAGTTCCGTTAGTACCAATAATGTCGCGTTCACACCGCCGGGACTACTCAGTGCCGGGAACTCTTTTGGCCATTTTCAGTCCCTGCTAGAGAGGTGGTACGAACCTGGTGATAAAAGAGTGCCAATTTCTATTCTATTTCTATTGGCTGGGCGAATTGCAAACCACGCCCCGTTAGACTCTGAATTTTTTTTGTTAGGCAGCCATTTTTTTCCTCGCTACAAAACCACATCCACACCTGAGCGAGTCGTTTTTTTGTACTTTAAAGCAGTTATGACCACACGTAGTGTCGGCGCTTCTGGCAATTTACTCTGAGGGCGGGATGCAGTAGCTTCTACAGAAAGCAGTTCCCAACTCCAAATGTTTTGAGCGATGTTCGCAAAAGCTACTTGAGCTGGGAATCGTGCACAGTGCACACGGATGCCGGGTATAAATAAATAAACTCAGGCAGGACTATAACAAAATTAAAGACCACAATAATAAGAGTGGTAACGATAGAAAGACCAGTAAA
The DNA here is from genome assembly GCF_902827115.2 of Pseudochaenichthys georgianus. Classification (NCBI taxonomy): domain Eukaryota; kingdom Metazoa; phylum Chordata; class Actinopteri; order Perciformes; family Channichthyidae; genus Pseudochaenichthys; species Pseudochaenichthys georgianus. The sequence goes on from NC_047515.1 coordinate 495,030, forward strand.
TGGTACGAGCGCTTGGATGATCTGCTCGGCCAGAGACCCTCGTTCTCTGGGACAACGGCGACCATCGACTCGGGCACGCTGCTGTGGGAGCTCGCTGAAACGGCGGATTCAGTCGGCTGTGAAGTGAGCAACGACGACAACAACGAAGGTAAAATAAACTACTTGTACTGGGGTTTTTAATATGCACATTACTGGTCTCAGATGTACTTTTATTTGCTCAGTAGATCGAGGTAGCCATGAGCAGGCTGAACTGGCTAACACTGTTAGCCGGCCCTGAGCTGGCTAATAGCATAACATCTAACTAGCTATTCTCGGCCGCCATGAACACGTTTTGATTTGTTAATAAGTGGGCAGTGTTTTCTGTAATGTGCTTCACTAACTCATGGCACTACATTTGTTTCTTTCTCAGGCGAGGCGGGACAACTCGCTGGATTGGAAACTAGTGGACTTTCCTTTCCGGATCGCAACAGCAGCTGTTGCTCGTCTCCCTTTCCATCAACCAAACGCAAAAGTACGTTCACACACACTGTAGCTTCACAATCACGTTTACTTCCTTCATGGTACAATTATGATGAAACACCGTGGAAAACGTGTTTGCCTAGGCAGGCGTTTACACTTTTTGCGCCCATTTTACTCTCACAAAATTGGAAACATCCGGGCTAGGTCACATGACTTCCGGTAAGAAAACGTAACGTGTATGTGTGTGTGTGTGTGCGTGCGTGTGCGTGTGCGTGCAAGCAACACGTTCTCACTCCCATCCCGTCACATATTGACGGACGGTCAGGGCCCCTCCCCGTCGCTATATTACGTACAGGGTACCCCTTTCCCGTCATTTTTCTACCGGCAGGGCGTCCCATAGACCTTCATTGCGGACACAGCGGACCCCTTGCCCGTCAGGCTTCTACGGGCAGGGCGTCCCATGGACCTTCATTGCGGACTGCGGACCCCTTGCCCGTCACGCTTCTACGGGCAGGGCGTCCCATAGACCTCCATTGCGGACAGCGGACCCCTTTCCCGTCAGGCTTCTACGGGCAGGGCGTCCCATAGACCTTCATTGCGGACAGCGGACCCCTTGACTGTCAGGCTTCTACGGGCAGGGCATCCCATAGACCTTCATAGACCACGTGATTAACAACGATGGCCAACCTTCGTGTTATTCTCGGTGGAAAATGCCTATTTTAAGGTTCATTTGGCCATTAAAATGTGTTTTGATGTCATTTTATGCGAGTAATGAGTTTTTTATTTCTGATTATTTGTGCAGTACATGTACATGATGTTTAGTTTGCTAGTTATGACGAAGATTACTTCATGAATGTGTACACATTCATGGTTGCTAAGGTGGTTGCTATGGACGCTGCAACAGCTCCCAGACCACGTGATCAACAACAATGGCCGACCCTTCGTGTTATTCTCGGTGGAAAATGCCTATTTTAAGGTTCATTTGGCCATTAAAATGCGTTTTGATGTCATTTTATGTGAGTAATGAGTTTTTATTTCTGATTATTTGTGCAGTACATGTACATGATGTTTAGTTTGCTAGTTATGACGAAGATTACTTCATGAATCAATCAATCAATCAATGTTTATTTATATAGCCCAATATCACAAATGTTACATTTGTCTCAGTGGTCTTCACAGTGTGTACAGAATATCAGTATGACAATACGACACCCTCTGTCCTTAGACCCTCACATCGTACAAGGAAAAACTTCCGAAGAAAACCCAGTTTAAAGGAAGAAATGGGAGAAACCTCAGGGAGAGCAACAGAGGAGGGATCCCTCTCCCAGGACGGACAGACGTGCAATAGATGCCGTGTGTAAATTGAAAAGATAATACATTTGCAACATAGGTAGTCCAAATGTTTGGAAATGCATGTGTGTATAATAGGAAGATGAATCCACGAGGATATCCATCCAGGACCGATGATCCAGGACCACAGCCACGACTCAAGATCCAGCGCTCGCGAACCAGGACACAGGACCGCAGGATCATCCATGACTCCGGATCCCAGCGTATATAGACACCAAAAAGAGAGAAATGTGGGGAAGCTGGGTTAATCGGAACATGAGAGTACACAGGTACAGACAGAGAGAAGGAAGAAGTAAAATGTCCCCCGACAAACTAAGCCTATATCAGCAAAACTAGGGGCTGAATCTACTAATCAGCCCTAACTATAAGCTTTATCAAAAAGGAAGGTCTTAAGCGCACTCTTAAAAACGGATAGGGTGTCTGCCGCCCGAACACAAACTGGAAGCTGATTCCACAAATGTGGAGCTTGATAAGAAAAGGCTCTGGCTCCCATTGTACTTTTAGAGATTCTAGGAACAACCAACAACCCTGCATTCTTGGAACGCAATGCCCTAGTAGGACAGTAGGGTATAATGAGTTCTTTAAGGTAAGATGGCGCCTGCCCATTAAGGGCTTTGTAGGCGAGAAGAAGAATTTTAAATTCTATCCTGTGTTCTATAGGGAGCCAGTGTAATGTGGTCCCTTTTCCTAACTCGAGCCGCAGCATTTTGAATCAGCTGAAGCAACTTGACTGACTTCTTGGTACTCCCTGATAATAAAGAGTTACAATGATCCAGTGTAGAAGTAACAAATGCATGGACTAGTTTCTCTGCATCGTTTTGAGGCAAGATATGCCTGATTTTTGCAATGTTACGTAGATGGAAGTAGGCGGTCCTTGAAATTGATTTTATGTGGGCGTTAAAGGATAAATCCTGATCAAATATAACACCAATATTCCTTACAGTCACACTGGAGGCCAAATGAATGCCATCCATAGTTCGTATATCTTTAGATAATTTGTTTCGTAGATTCTTCGGGCCAAGTACAATAACTTCAGTTTTGGTCGTGTTTAACATCAAAAAGTTTAAGGTCATCCAAGTCCTTAAGGCAGTCTTGAATGTTATTTAGATGATTAATTTCATCAGGCTTGATTGATAAATATAGTTGAGTATCATCCGCATAACAATGAAAGTTTACAGATTGATTCCTTATAATATTGCCTAATGGAAGCATATATAATGTGAACAAAATAGGTCCGAGCACTGAGCCCTGTGGCACTCCATGGCTAACTTTGGTTTGCGTGGAAGATTCATCGTTGACACGTACAAACTGAGAGCGTTCAGATAGATAGGACCTAAACCAACCTAAAGCAGTTCCCTGTATGCCAACTAAGTGCTCTAGTCTTTGCAATAGGATATCATGGTCGATAGTATCAAATGCAGCACTGAGATCGAGCAAAACAAGACTAGAGACAAGTCCCTTGAAGCTCAAGGCTATTAGAATGTCATTTGTGACTTTAACCAGAGCTGTCTCTGTGCTATGATGTGTTCTAAAGCCAGACTGAAAGTCTTCAGATAAATCATTGTTTTTTAAGTAATCACACAACTGTTTTGCGACCGCTTTCTCAAGAATCTTTGAGAGGAACGGAAGATTAGAAATAGGTCTATAGTTGGCTAAAACCTCTGGATCGAGGTTGTGCTTTTTAAGAAGCGGTTTTATCACTGCTACTTTGAATGATTGTGGAACATAGCCTGATAATAAAGACATATTCATAATATTTAATAAAGAAGTGCTAATTAATGGAAAAACTTCCTTCAACAGCTTAGTTGGAATTGGGTCTAACATGCACGTTGATGGTTTAGAAGAGAGAATCATTGAATGTAATTGTTCAAGGTTTATGGCTGAAAAGCATTCTAGTTTACTATCTAGTGTAATATTAGAACTTACGTTTCCGGGAGCTGTTGATAACACTATACTGGTCAAAGGTCATTCATTTTGTTTCTAAGAGTAACAATTGTATCGTTAAAAAACCACATAAAATCATTACTACTGAGTGCTATGGGAATAGAAGGCTCAATGTAGCTGTGGCTCTCTGTCAGCCTGGCTACAGTGCTGAAAAGAAATATTGCATTATTCTTATTCTCATCTATTAATGAAGAGTAGTAGGCTGCTCTCGCTTTACGCAGTGCTTTCTTATATTCATTGAGAGTAATATGCCAAATTAAACGAGATTCTTCAAGTTTAGTGGAACGCCATATCCTTTCAAGTTGTCTAGACTTTTGCTTTATTTTGCGGGTTTCAGCATTATGCCATGGAGCTATGTTGTTTTATTTTCTTCTTTTTCAAAGGAGCAACAGAGTCTAATTTTATTCGCAGCGCATCTATAGCACTATCAACAACATGATCAATTTGGGGTGGTGTACATTTTGTATAAGTTTCCTCCCCTACATGCAGACATGCTATCGAGTTAAGTATTGGTAGAATCTCTTCCTTAAATGTGGCTATAGCACTAACAGATAGGTTTCTGCTGCAAGAGCTTTTGACTAATGCTTTGGAGTCTCGTAATAGTACTTCAAAAATTACTAAGAAATGGTCGGATAAAGCAGGATTATGCGGTTCGACTAATAGTTGCTCAATTTCAATACCATAAGTCAGAACAAGGTCGAGAGTGTGATTATAGCAGTGGGTTGGTTTATTTACACTCTGACAGAAACCAACATAATCTAATATAGAGTTAAATGCAACAGTAAGGCTATTTTTATCATTGTCAACATGAATATTAAAGTCACCTACGATAATTACTTTGTCTGTTTTAAGAACCAAAGTTGATAAAAACTCAGAGAATTCTGATAAGAATTCTGAATAAGGACCTGGTGCACGATACACTGTAACAAATAAGATTGGCTGCAAAGTTTTCCAGGTCGGATGCGTAAGACTAAAAACGAGGCTTTCAAAGGAGGTATAATTTAATTTTGGTTTAGTATTGATAAGTAAACTTGAGTCAAAGATTGCTGCAACTCCACCTCCTCGGCCCGTGCCTCGAGCAATATGAGTGTTGATATGGCTGGGTGGAGTGGCCTCATTTATGCTGACATATTCTTCACGTCTCAACCAAGTTTCAGTGAGACAGCATATATCAATATTATAATCTGATATTAAATCATTTACCGATATTGCTTTAGATGCTAGAGATCTTATGTTTAAGAGACCGCATTTAATCTTCCTGTTTTGTTGCACTGTAGTAGTTGTTACATTTACTTTTATTAGGTTATTATGTATGACACCTCTATTAGGTTTTACCTTAAATTGTCCTTGGGCAGACACACACACCGCTAATATTGGGTATTTTATTGGGTTCGAGATTCCTATGGATGACTGCCTAGGAGAGAGCGCAGAGAAGCGTGTAAGACTGCGACTCTGCCTCCCGGTCTCAACTCCAGAATGCTAAGGTTTTTTTGGTGGAAATGTGTTTTTTCACAGCAAAGTCACCCTCTGTACTTGGACTTATTGGGAGAATCTAAAGGCAAGAACATCCCAAATATTCATTTAGGTCTTTATTTTAGACCTTTAGTGTTGCCGTCTGTGAGGAAAATACATGGGGCTCAGAGTCTCGTATTTTTAAAATCTTTTTTTCCTTCTAATTTGTTATTCTTTTCAAAATAACACACTGTTATTTACTCACCAATAACACACAATTATCCTTGCTTTTATTTATTGGTTTAATTCCATAATCCAGGTCTTTTTTGGTGTTCGTCAGGAACTGAATTTCAAAATAAAAATAACCGGAAACAGACGTAGCATTTTGAGCGATTACCCAAGATTCTCAGCTACGCTGATTGGATGTTTTTAGCCGCAATGCATGCTGGGATTTGGTGTTTATATTATATGAAATCTGGAAAACATTTTAAAAGAATAAAAGAATACTTAATTCCGAGTGCTCTTGCTTTTCTCTTTGAAAGTCATCACATAACGGCATTGTAATACACGGTTCGGCTGCATTACCTATTACAGATCTGCCGTAGTTCTTTATTTATAGCGCCCTGATGAGAAGACCTTTAGAAAAACTGAACAAATGCCGCCAAAACTGAATACTTGACGTGGATCATAAATATATCAACAATTAAAAAACATCTTCAATTTCTCTTCACACAATACGTCTCCTTGCAGTATCAACACTAATTCGGCTGACTTTTACATTTGATATAATTCATAGATTGGTTATATTTACACCATAACGGTGCACAGCTGATATAAAAGGACTTGTAGTTTTTAAAGATATTACTGATTTGAATTGGATTGAATTTTGAATGTAAGAATGTAAATACTGAGTCTGAAATAGTATAGCAATATGCTGTAAGATTATGTGAAAGCATGCATAAAACTACACATCTTCAGATGTTGTACATACAAGTGTCTGTGTGTACCTTGTGTGCACAGCCTAGTGGTTAAAGCACGTTATTGAATTATTGTTTTTATGTGTTATATTTGATTAAAAAAATATTAAGAGTACATATACTTTCATAGGGGGAAAGTAGAAGGTCTGTGATAGAAATATAGAATATAAAAAATCAAGAAGATACTATAAGTGATCTCTTAAATAAAACAGTTTAGTGCATGATGTACAAAGATATTAATAGGAGGAGGTGCAAAACAGAAAAACGAATTAACCTTTATTTAAACATTAAATAACAGATTAAGGTCTTGCTTTCCTGCAATGTTGAAGCACTTATTTTAACTGATATTATACATATGGATTATACTCTTATGTATGTAGATAGAATAAGAAATGTGCAGAATATGACAGTTTAATGGTGGAGGTACACACATATTGATAGATGTCTTTTAATGCACTGTTGAGGGACCTGTGACCCAAGTTTTTCATTCATTGCATAACTACACCGTAGTTGTGTATATGATATGTCAATAAACCTTTAAAATCTTGAAAGGGATGTGCAAAATAGCCATAATATATAGTCTTTAATTAACTATTAGTAGAGAATAACGAGTAATTAATATAGTTTATTACTCGTTTCCATTAATGTCAATTGCCGATACATGTTTAGTCTTCTCAAGCACCAACTATCAAATATCTCATTTTACTCAGGTGTAACTAAAGTCTGATTTACAGATGTAGCACTCCAGATCAGACTCAAATGGGTGTGTCCCAGTCAAAAGCCCAGCGGATGCCAGTGGCTGGGGGTGTTGCCAAATTGCTAGAGGGCGTTGCCCAATTTCCCCATTTGTTCAATTACAGGATTTAACCATGAGATGGCGCTTCATTCACAAAATACACAATGGGTGTTGTAGAAACATCAATAATTTAGATCAAATAAAGTATATAGTTTGCTTTATGCAGTATATTTCCTGTAATATTGTACAGCAGATTGAAGTAAATCAACTCATACATAAGATAAGATGGACCTTTATTAATCCCGTGGGGAAATTCAGTAGTTCAAACAGCAACAGGGTGAGAGTGAAAAACAGGACAGCACAGATTCACACAGATTAATACAATCAAAAATAAGATGAGCGATAAAAAATAATAATAATAATAATGAGAAACTATGAAATAAGAAATGAATAAAACTAAAATGTAATTATCATATCATATATTATAATGTATTGTATTATTAAGTAATATCATACATTAACCCCATTATAGCAGATGCCACATTGAATGGATGAACACATGTATGCATCAATAATTACAACAGAGTATTTCTAAATACAAGTTGTAAAAATACTTATATGTATTTAATATTAACCCTTTGTAGTCGACCGTCACGCCGGTGTGATCAGATCACATGACCTGTTCAAGCCGGTGCCGCATAAAAACAACAGTCCGGACAACATTGCCGTGTGTTTCTGTCGAAAGTACTGGCTTGAATCTATATCCCAGTCTTTGTTTCATGCAAAAAGACCCAATAAACACGGAGATACGATGATATAAAGTTAATACAGATATATTTCAGAAGTATGAATAATGGAAGCACATATTTTAATATCTTCGCCGTATTTTATCATTTTACGAAACGGAAAATACTGGAAACTGTATATTCTGCTCAACAGGATGTATTTACCAGGGAGGGGGTGAGGTAATCAGGTAAACGGAGTGATACGAAACGAGACGAAGGGGGACGGCGGGAACCGAAGAGAGACGGCGGGAAATGGAGAGAGACGAAGATATACGAAGACAGGCGGCGGGAGACGAAGAGAGGCTGCGGGAGACTGCGATTGAAGTAAAGTGACAGACAAACATTGAGAATTTAGATATAGTTAGATAGATTTAGAGTTTTGAAGACTCAACTCTGATGAAGAGAACTCTGAACGTGAGTCAAGCTTGTTTTTTGACATGGAGGAGGAGGAATCTGTGATGTTGCCCTCTGTGTCGTAGTTGACAGAAACCGCTTTGAAGCGTGGCACAGATAAAGACAGAAAAAACAGAGTTTTGTACATAATGTGTATATATATATATATATTTGTATTATATTTATAATAACACTTTTGCCTTATCAGAATGAAATCCCATGCTACCTCAATCAAACTTTCACATTATCATAGTCACATCCCATGTATATATTTCCAGCTTTTAAATGGTTTCGTTGTGTATGTTTGTGTTGTGAAAAATAAAATCATTTTCAAAATCTGTTTTTACGTTTTTGTTGTGATTTTGGGTCCAAAATGTTCATATAGTAGAACAGGGGTTCCCAAACGTTTTCAGAATGAGACCCAAAACAGAAATGTTGTGGTCCTAAGGGACCCAAGCTAAAAAAAATTCATGATTTTCCATAATATCTATATTGATAAACAAAGAATGCAACACACCATGAATTTAAAATGTAAATTAAAATGTTTATTTAATTATAAAAGTGCTTCGCAGCACTTAGGTTTCTCACCATAACAACCTTCCCGTTGAGCCTGCCCAGAAAAAATAAGGATCAAAGCAGAAAGACGAAACATGGGAAGTGCAGTCAAGTATATACACAGTACAAATCAAATTTAAATTATACAATTATCAAAAGTGCAATATTAACTTTGTCACTAGCTCAAACACTATGTACACACCATTTTAAAGTATTTTAAATGAACAAAGAACAAACATGTTGTAAACAGAAAGGGACAAAACACTAACTATAGGAAGTGCAAGTGTATACATCACAGGTGAAACCACATTTAAATTATCAGAAGTGCAACATTAAGTTTGTCACTAGATCAACAACTATGTACACACATTTTTTAAACACTTTTAAATGAACAGAGCTGTTGTAAAACACTCTGAGAGACAAAGAAACTCTAACACTTGGCAACTGATTAACTTTACTGACTTATTTACAATATTTTCTTATCTGACATGCTAGAAGGGGTATTATATCATATATTGATACATGATATAATATAATAACAATGACATCTAATGAGAGGTATGTGGCTGGTTGAAGTTTTCAACCAGCAGCTCTATTCTGGGCTGTGTTTTTGACCGTGCCAATCTGAGGCCATGCTCAGGATTTAGCCTGTTTCTGTATTTGTTTTTCAGGTATGCTAAAGTAGAAAACCCAGATTCACACAAGTATGTGGTGCCAAACTGTATCAATACTTGTACAGCTATCTTAGCCAAGCAGGAGAACTCAGCCTGCTGGAAATGAGCAACCCAAAACTGTGCCAAAGTGGTTGTTTCAAACAGCATCTTACTGCCCCCGTTGACCTGCAGTGTGACCAGTGCCTCTAACTCTGCCTGACTGAGACCCAGGTCTTGTGATGGCACAGCGTGGAAGGGAAACTTCACCCACTGAAGGTTTTGAGCTCTCTGTGAGTCAGGGAAGTACCGCTTGAAGTTCTCCTGTAGTTGAGACAAGTGCTCGACTATGTTTTGCTTCACAGAGTCACTCAAGGGAAGACCGGTGCTTACTTGGTAGGCAGTGAGAACAGGAAACATTACCAGTTCTCCTGCAACCAGCTGGGAATGCCACAGACCAAGGCGTGCTTGGAATCCTTGTATTCCATCTTCAAGATCCAATATGCTGTTCTCTTTTCCTTGAAGGCTGGTGTTCAGCATGTTGAGCTTGTTAAAAATGTCCACAAGGTAGGCAAATCTTGCCAACCAGCGTTTGTCCTCAAAATGCTTGACAAGGTTAGATTTCTCATTTTTCAGGTAAGCCATGACCTGCTCTCTCAGCTCCCACACTCTCTGTAGAACTTTTCCCTTGGAGAGCCACCGTACCTCACAGTGGAAGAGTAGGTGCTCATGCTCTGCCCCCATTTCCTTGCAGAGCTCTCTGAAGAGCCTTGATTGTAGTGGTCGCTTTTTTATTAGATTTACCACTCTAACAACCACATCAAGAACCTCACCTAAGTCCTGCTGCAATGCTTTGCTAGCCAAAGCCTCCCTGTGGATAATACAGTGTGTTACCTTCACATTTGGGACCACTTTACGTACATGAGCCACAAAACCAGACCTGCACCCAGTCATGCTCCTTACACCATCAGTGCAAAACCATACAGTTTTCCCATTCAAATTTCAGTTCTTTCAAATGTGTGTCCACCACTCTGAAGATATCCTCTCCCCTTGTTGTTGTGTGCAGCTGGTCACAGAATAGGAACTCCTCCTTGATATCTTTACCACTAATGTATCTGGCAAAGACCATTAACTGGGGAATCCCAGCAACATCTACAGACTCGTCTAGCTGCAGTGAAAATAATTTGTGCTGCAGTATTTCCTCTGTGACTGTTTTTTGGATGTCAGCTGACATATCCTTGATTCTGGATGCAACGGTGTTGTTTGAGAGTGGGACAGACTCAATTTTGTTCGCTGCATCCTTACCCAAGACAGACAGACACACATCTTTAAGACAAGGCTTTATCAGCTGCTCCCCGATGGAATGGGGCTTCTTTGCTTTGGCAATGTGGAGGCTGACTTGATATGATGCCCTCAGTGCCCCTCTGTTCCCTTTGAATGCCTGAAAATAACAGAGAAGATATCATCATTAACATTGCTGGGTTATTGGGTGATTTTTAACACCAGCCGGCGTATGCTGTATACCTAATGTGGACCTGGCAACCGCATTTATAGCGCATTACATTACATGTTACTTGTTAGACGCTTTTATCCAAAGCGACTTACATACTCAATACTGTGGGGAATCCCCACAGGGGGATTTTGACAGGGTTGTTGCACAAAAGATCCGAGCGCGCACAGAAGAAATCTGAGAGCAGACATTTCACGAGCGCACAGAAACAGCCTGAGTGCGAGGAGAAGGTTTTAAGCTGGAACACAGGAAATCTGAAGCAGCAATATATCTGAGTGCAAGCTTACAGTTTGAGCAGAAGCAAAGCAAATCTAAGCGCAAGCAGGCACTATTTGAGTGTGAGGACAGAGTTTGAGGGAAAGAAATACATATTCTGAACGTGAAATCAATAAAGTATGCTCTCAAATTTAAAGACCACGCTCTTGAATAAAGATAGGGAATAACCCCCATATGTATTGTGCATCACACTGCAGCAGTCACGTCCGTGCGGCTGCAGTGAAAAAAGCTTTCTCTCGCTTTCCTTCTCATACTGCCTGTCACTTTCCCTCTAATCTTCCTGTGGTTATTGTTTCTCTGTTTTTCTCCCGGCCATTTTAAAAACATTTCAGGCAAGTAAAAGTTGAAACACCGCTCTGTGCCGCTGCAGAATGTAGTGGACTCGCGCGAGCGAGTAGAGGACCCACGAGAGCGCGCAGCTGGCGGTCCGCTCCGGGGCTCAGTCTGCATTTCATACTACTTTGCATTAACGAAACAATTTCACAACAGACCCTGACAAGCTCACAAACACACAAAACAAATGATTAAAATGAGTGACTTACTTTTCCGCCGTCAAAACCATGCTTCTTGAACGACTCTTCTTTGCAGATGAAAAAATCCTTAGATTTGTCCCGATGCAGAGGATGTTTTGTTTGGAGATGCCGGTCCAATTTATTAATTTGCATGCTTTCGTTACTGAGCACCTCTCCACATAACACACACTGAGGCCGCTCCTCTCCATTTCTAACAGCTTTTGTGAAGCCAACGTTTAAAAACTCCTCTTTGTATCGTCTTTTTGCCATCATGTACGATCGGAATTCATCAACAGACAATAAACAATAAACAGACGGCGCGAAAACTTTCGCAGAGTTGATACAAATACAATCTTTTATTTTTAGTTTATTTGTATTTAGAAGATTAAATCATTCAATATACAATGCTATATTGCATAATTTCATTTTCAAAATAAAAAATAAAAAACAAAAATGATAAAAAAATTGTATTTGCAAGCTGTGTTTGTGTAACATGGCGACCCAATCAAAACGGGTCCGCGACCCATTTTGGGTCGCGACCCTGAGTTTGGGAAAGGCTGTAGTAGAAGATCACCTACATCCAAACGAAATAAATATAATTAATTATGATGAATACGTTAAGTCTTGTTCATTGTTTTTCACTTTTATTAAATGTTTGATATTTCCGGTGGAAATGGTGGACTATCGGACATTCAAAATGCAGCATATTTCCCCCAAGTGTCTGTCAAAATGCATTTTACGTTTCTAACTTGCAATATCAATATTTCAGCTCTCTTCTCTCCAGAAAAGCGATCTCCCTGTGTGCGGGGGATCACAGGAGGGGGGGGGGGGGAGAGCTGTGGAATGTGACTCCACACATTCCGATGGCCAATTAGTTTTAAACAAAGGGTCCCCAACATACATATATAGGAAACATGGGGGGGTTGGGGCATGGTCGGCGGTCACTCCTGATGAACCCACCAGGGCTGTTTCCTCAGAACGAGAGGAAAGTTTTTACCAGGACAGCTTTTTTAAGGGACAGCATCGCCCTGAGATCTATGCTGCTAATATGTTCATGGCCATAACGCCATTTGTAACATAGGCTATGGGAGAATGGTGAAAATAACCAACTGGACTGGGACCAATGGGAAAATGCCTCTTCCCCTCAATGTGAAGCAAAGGATTGAGTCCTATGTTTCCAATCGGTTCCCAAATCTGAACATTGACCATTGGCATAAGATCAGGAGCCGGGTAAACGAGAGACTGAGGAGCCCCAGAAAAACAGATCCCGAAATCGCTCGTCCTGGTTTCCGCAGCAGATAGGCCTACAGCATGTGGATGTTACTGTATGTCAGTTATTTTAAATAAAACGGTGAAAACTGAACTTGAAAATTGTTTCCTCTTTTTATTTTCTTTATTATTTTCTGGATGGGGAGACGTGTGTGATTAAAAATTCATTCGCAGAAATGTAAAGTGATCTAACTACGGGAAGAGCCGTGTAAATGGGTGGCCATATGCTTTTGAAAAGCAATATAAATCACACAGTTATTATGCAATAGGCTATAAAAGCACCATCGATTACCTTTCTCCAATTCAAACTCTTGACGGGAAAAAAGGAAGGTGTAAATGGTTGGGCTATACTGTACTGTATACATACAAAGGCCATTCAATAGACGTTCAATATATAGTATTCGTTTATTAGAGTCGGCTTGACTCGGTTTGCATTCATAAAGAATGCACAAATGTGTTTAATCGTTAATGTCATAGTATTCGTTTATTAGTCCCAGAGGGGAAATGGGTAGCAGCACATCACAGAGGCATTTAAAAAGTGAAGAAAATACATTCTGGAAATGTTCACATCAGGCACCTTCAAGTTAAACAATAAGTAAACAATTAACACAGTAAATTATGTGGATTAAATCACATTTATTTCGTTAAAAATAAACAAAATGACTCGGTTTGCATTCATAAAGAATGCACAAACGTGTTTAATCGTTAATGTCAGATATGTACTAAGTAAATAGCCTACATTAGTTCCTGCTCAAGATTAGATTAAACTTTATTGTTATTGCACAGATTACAGGTACTGAGACAACGAAATGCAGTTTAGCTTCTAACCAGGTGCAACAAGCAGTAAAGTGAAAAGTAATGTTCACAATCTACAGAATAAAATATATAATGAATTGAATGATGAATAAACAGTGAGGGGTATGAATACACTAGATATCAGCCTGTGAGCAGTATGAACAGTGTGTTAATCGTAAATAGCCTACATTAATTTCACGATGGATTAAACCACATTTATTTCGTTAAAAATAAACAAAATGATTAAATGTAGGGTGAATTGCCCTAATGTGGAACATTTTTGCATTTCAGACTTCGGGAATATTATTGCGACATGAAGCCGATACAATAAATCAAAATCCAGTAACATTCTGAAATCCCCAGGATGTGTCCTAATCAACCCAAAAGAGAACATGCCGATATTAAACTCATAAAAGAAATGGTAGACATATTAGTACTCTTAGTGCCAAGTTGTCTCAGACAATCTGTTTTCCTAGTGTGGGACAGTTCTGTGCAAAATGTGGGACACTGAAAAGTCTATATTAAAAAGCCTCAGTCACCTTCATTCATGTCATAAAAAAATCTCAGGCCAGTAACACTCAAAGCTACAGTAAATGTGCAATACCATGCTATGTTACTATTTATAATGTTATTGTTGTTACAACACTCATATGAAACAGAACTGTTCTTACAATGTGTGTTGGAACTTGGAAGGTATTAAATTACCATGCATATTTTATTGTGTAAACACACAGCTGATCACCTGAGAGCTGCCGTTTCATTCAGAGCGTTTAAAAAAAACGACGGTCTGATTTCAACAACTCAATGTGTGATTATTATAGCAGTAATATTAGACACTAATAATACAGTAAACTATGAACACTGTACATATTATTGTTTGTCCGTGGGATTGATTAGGATGATCGGTAGTGAGAGCCGCTGCATTTTCCTCCGGTCGGATGTGATATAAAAACAAAGCGATTATTGTTGTTGTTGTAAACTCACGTGGATTAAATTTAGTGCATTCATTTCAACTCGCAGACATATGATACATTAAATGAATGCGAGGATGACGATCGAAAATCGTTTGTTTGACCCTGGATGCATTTCCTGATCTAAAAACATAGCGATGGTTTTGTACTTACGCCAACGTGAATTAAACATTATTTTGTTAAATAAAAACATGGTGATGTTTAGTAAATGATTACATGTCTCTTACTTAAGCACAGAATATGATCCTATCCGTGACATATGGATCTTAACAAATATCCGCTATATCAGATACCTGTAGATCAGCTTTTTATTTCACATGAGTTCCAGTGTGGCAGCTTTTCACGGCTCCCCCTGGTGGATCCATGATCCATTGCAGCTGGTTTCATTATAATTAAATGTATTTATCAAGGGGGCGTTTCAAATCCTGCGGCGGGGTTTTACTTTTCAGCAGGGGCCCACCCCGTGCCGATCACGGACCCGCACGGGTAGGCGTCTGAAACGAAGCGCTACATCTGTAAGGGTTGTTTATATTTCACATCATTAATCAGAATCTGCAAAGTAACTCAAATAAGTGTCGTGGAGTAAAAATACCAGGTTAACCTCTGAATTGTAGTGGAGTAGAATTACAAAGTATCAATGAGCTGTCATGTGGGTAAATATTAATGCTATATATTGATGCTGCGCATTATGGACAGCGATTTTCACCCATTTATTAATTATATGTTTTACATTTGATAACACCAATGTGTTTAATACTGGCAACTTCTAATTGTGGGAAAAACGAAAACGTTCAGTAGAGACGTCCCATAGAACATTTTGCGAAACACAATAGTGTAGCGTGTAGTTCTGGGGGGCGTTCGATTCCAGTTTTGGATAGTCTGGCGTGGTTTCGTTCCATTTAAAACAGCTGTTTGACGCTGCGTAACCTTGGCGCACTGCCACTCCAACATCCAATCCCAGACCTTGAAGAGTAATCACGGGGACTGTATTCCTAAACGATAGCTGAGGATTATGGGTAGTGTAGTGTCTTCGGCCATCCTAAACTCAAAAATGTTGACAATCGCAATGATGCTCGAAATGGCCCTTATAGGCCTAAGTCTGTTTCCGGTTATTTTTATTTTGAAATTCAGTTCCTGACGAACACCAAAAAAGACCTAGATTATGGAATTAAACCAATAAATAAAAGCAAGGATAATTGTGTATTATTGGTGAGTAAATAACAGTGTGTTATTTTGAAAAGAATAACAAATTAGAAGGAAAAAAAGATTTTAAAAATACGAGACTCTGAGCCCCATGTATTTTCCTCACAGACGGCAACACTAAAGGTCTACAATAAAGACCTAAATTAATATTTGGGATGTTCTTGCCTTTAGATTCTCCCAATAAGGGTGACTTTGCTGTGAAAAAACACATTTCCACCAAAAAAACGTTAGCATTCATGAAGTAATCTTCGTCATAACTAGCAAACTAAACATCATGTACATGTAGTGCACAAATAATCAGAAATAAAAAACTCATTACTCGCATAAAATGACATCAAAACGCATTTTAATGGCCAAATGAACCTTAAAATAGGCATTTTCCACAGAGAATAACACGAAGGTTGGCCATCGTTGTTGATCACGTGGTCTATGAAGGTCTATGGGACGCCCTGCCCGTAGAAGCCTGACGGTCAAGGGGTCCGCTGTCCGCAATGAAGGTCTATGGGACGCCCTGCCCGTAGAAGCCTGACGGGCAAGGGGTCCGCTGTGTCCGCAATGAAGGTCTATGGGACGCCCTGCCCGTAGAAAAATGATGGGAAAGGGGTCCGCTGTCCGCAATGGAGGTCTATGGGACGCCCTGCCCGTAGAAGCGTGACGGGCAAGGGGTCCGCAGTCTGCAATGAAGGTCCATGGGACGCCCTGCCCGTAGAAGCCTGACAGGCAAGGGGTCCGCTGTGTCCGCAATGAAGGTCTATGGGACGCCCTGCCTGTAGAAAAACGACGGGAAAGGGGTACCCTGTACGTAATATAGCAACGGGGAGGGGCCCTGACCGTCCGTCAATATGTGACGTGTGTGTGTGTGTGTGTGTGTGTGTGTGTGTGTGTGTGTGTGTGTGTGTGTGTGTGTGTGTGTGTGTGTCCCTATCAGACGGAATAGCCCTAACAGCCTGTTGGCTTGAGCCTTGGCTGCAATAACCCAGTTACAAAGCTGTATAACATGAACACAAAGACAACAAGCTCAGTGAACAAGTAAACAAACGCCTCATACAGCGGGTGGGCTTTATACCCCCTCCCCGTGTAGTTCTTCTTCTCTTGTTTTTTTTTGTACTCGCCGTGAAGTGGTTTTGTGGCATGCCAGTAAACCCAGAGAAGAAGAAGACGAAGTGACGTCAGCGTAATCTTGCCTCAGGGAAAGTACTGCGGTGTGAATGCGATTGGCACTAGCACCCTGGCGGATTCAGTGCTGTGGTACTTTAGTGCCGGCACTAAAGTACGGCAAGTCCTGCGTTGTGAAAGCGGTTATGTCTGTGTGTGTGTGTGTGTGTGTGTGTGTGTGTGTGTGTGTGTGTGTGTGTGTGTGTGTGTGTGTGTGTGTGTGTGTGTGTGTGTGTGTGTGTGTGTCTAACCCTATCAGATGGAATAGCTCTAACAGCCTGACCGTGTCCCTTCTGCCTGTAAAAATACATGGTGATTAAATAATGTTTCCTCTTATGAAAGCGCGCACAGGACACACATGATGAGAACTTCTTTGCCACCGTCGAGACTATGGAGGACAGGCGTGCCATGGCCAGCAAGGCGATGCACGAGGATCAGATGATGCTTTTACACAAGGCCCAGGAAACAGAGGACAGGGTGATTGCGATGATGAAGCGCCAGGATGAACGAGATGCAGTCTTGGCACAGCAAATGGGACAGCAAATGGAGCAACAAAAGGCTTTTCAGCAGGGGTTTCTGGGAGTACTTTCAGAGCTAGTGAAGTCCAACAGGACTTCCTCCCTGTAGTATTGTTTTAAATATTGACACACAGCGGTGTTTCCTGGACCTGGAAACATTCAGGGCTTAGCCCACAGTTCAACTCTTACAGTGCTATTTTTATATATTTTTTACAAGTGTATTTATTTTGGGTACATTTTATTTAAGTTGATTTTCTATTGTTATTATACATATATATTGCCACTGTTTTTTAATACTGACACCTAACTTGCACTAAGGTGTGTCTGCTGCTATATATATTCAACCCAGTCTCATGGCATTTCGTGTTCACCAACACGATTTGCCCCTTTTTTTCGTGTTGCACAGCACGATTTTTTTTTTAAAGCAATGTATTTCTACTGGTAATGTGTTTCGTGCCTGCAGGCTGCAGCACATCTTTTTCTCCGGTCGGGTCGTGGAAGACCGGAAGCTGTGTGGTTCATAAAAACATGTTCTTACTCAAGGGTTAGGGTTAGGGTTATTGCTTTTATTTTAAATCGTATAATTTCGGACTTTTGTTGCCGTCTGTGAGGAAAATAAATGGGGCTCAGAGCCTCAGGATACTGAAATCTGTATTTTTTTTAATCTTTTTTTCCTTCTAATTTATTTTTCTTTTCAAAATAACACACTGTTATTTACTCACCAATAACACACAATTATCCTTGCTTTTATTTATTGCTTTAATTCCATAATCTCTGGCTTTTTTGGCGTCCGTCAGGAACTGAATTTCAAAATAAATATAACCGGTAACAGACGTAGGCATTTCGAGCGATTACCAAAGATCCTCAGCTATGGTTTTAAGCTCGCTGATTGGATGTTTTAGCCGCAATGCATGCTGGGATTTGGTGCTTATATGATATGAAATCCGGATTTTTTTTTTAAAATAATACTTAATTCCGAGTGCTCTTGCTTTTCTCTTTGAAAGTCATCACATAACGGCATTGTAATACACGGTTCGGCTGCATTACATATTACAGATCTGCCGTAGTTTTTTATTTATAGAGCCCTGATGAGAAGACCTTTGGAAAAACTGAAGAAATGCCGCCGAAACTGAATACTTGACATGGATCATAAATATATCAACAATTAAACAACATCTTCAATTTCTCTTCACACAATACCTTGCAGTATCAAAACTAATTCGGCTGATTTTACATTTGATCTAATTCATAGATAGGTTATATTTACACCATAACGGTGCACAGCTGATATAAAAGGACTGTAGTTTTTAAAGATATTACTGATTTTCTTTGAATGTAAATACTGATTATAGCAAGATGCTGTAAAATTATGTGAAACAACTATACATCTTCAGATGTTCTACATACATAAGCCTACATTAATAATACAAAGTTATTATGGCTGTGTGTACCTCGTGTGCACCTCCTAGTGGTTAAAGCACGTTATTGAATTATTGTTTTTATGTGTTATATTTCATTAAAAAAATATTAAGAGTACATCATTTCATAGGGGGAAAGTATAAATATAGAAATATAGAATATAAAAAATCAAGAAGATACTATAAGTGATCTCTACAATAAAACAGTTTAGTGCAGGATGTACAAAGATATTAATAGGAGGAGGTGCAAAATATAAAAACTAATTAACCTTTATTTAAACATTAAATAACAGATTAAGGTCTTCTTTTAAATAAGAAAAAAACTTTAGGGGTATCTATCTACAGATAAATATTAAGCCTGACAAAGTACTTAACGTCTAATATATTGCTTTCCTGCAATGTTAACTATGTTGAAGCACTTATTTTAACTGATATTATACATATGAATTATACTCTTATGTATGTAGATAGAATAAGAAATGTGCAGAATATGACAGTTTAATGGTGGAGGTACACACATATTGATAGATGTCTTGTAATGCACTGTTGAGGAACCTGTGACCCAAGTTTTTCATTCATTGCATAACTACACCGTAGTTGTGTAAATGATATGTCAATAAACCTTTGAAAATCTTGAAAGGGATGTGCAAAATAGCCATAATATACAGTCTTTAATTAACTATTAGTAGAGAATAACGAGTAATGAATATGCTTTATTACTCGTTTCCATTCATGTCAATTGCAGATACATGTTTAGTCTTCTCAAGCACCAACTATCAAATATCTCTCCTGATTGTTGGCACTTGACAATCACCTTCCCTGAATGTTACTCAGGTGTAACTAAAGTCTGATTTAAGGGTTGTTTATATTTCACATAATTAATCAGAATCTGCAAAGTAACTCAAATAAATGCAGTGGAGTAAAAATACCAGGTTAACCTCTGAATTGTTGTGGAATTACAAAGTAACAATGAGCTGTCATGTGGGTATATATTAATGCGGCGCATTATGGACACCAGCGATTTTCACCCATTTATTAATTATATGTTTTAAATTTGATAACACCAATGTGTTTAATACTGGCAACTTCTAATTGTGGGAAAAACGAAAACGTTCAGTAGAGACGTCCCATAGAACATTTTGCGAAACACAATAGCCAGCATGTGTAGTTCTGGGGGGATGTTCGATTCCAGTTTTGGATAGTCTGGCGTGGTTTCGTTCCATTTCACACAGCTGTTTGACGGGCAAGGATAATTGTGTGTTATTGGTGAGTAAATAACAGTGTGTTATTTTGAAAAGAATAACAAATTAGAAGGAAACAAATATTTAGAAATACAGATTTCAGTATTCTTAGGCTCTGAGCCCCATTTATTTTCCTCACACACAGCAACAAAGTCCGAAATTATACGATTTAAAATAAGAGCAATTATTGTGACTTGATATTGAGTAAAAACATGTTTTTATGAACCACACAGCTTCCGGTCTTCCACGACTCGACCGGAGAAAAAGACGTGCTGCAGCCTGCAGGCACGAAACACATTACCAGTAGAAATGCATTGCTTTTAAAATCGTGCTGTGCAACACGAAAAAAAGGGGAAAATCGTGTTGATGAACACGAATCAATAGATAAAAAATCGTGTTGGTGAACACGAAATGCCGTGAGACTGGGTTGATATATTGCCACTGTTACATTGTTTTGAAACTACTGACACTTTATTTTACATTTCACACTTTTATTTAACTTCAATTGACATGCATACGACACACCTGGAACAGCGTGATGCCATTATAGTTATGTCTTGACTGTGCAATAAAACAAACAAACTGGTGAAGCTTTATTTATTGTGTCCCACCCCAAATTTGCAGAATAGAAGAATGTGAGAGCAGATAGGTGTCGGTGGTTGAATTTATCTACAATGTTGCAACCTTGTGCAGCAATGGCAGGGGTAGAAACACAAGTCTTACACACATAAACACAAGTAATTTATCATGTCATTTGTTTTAGATAAATAAGGGAAAAACACCAAACAAGGGTTAATGTCCTTTTCCAAAATCAGCCTGAGGGGGTAATATATAATAAATACATAAAGATAACGTCAACTGTTATAATGGGGTATTTTATTTGTAAATTACCCTTATAACCCAGCCTCATGGTGCACATGATTCTTTGCTTGGACATTTTGTTGGTTTGAGTCATTTGAGCTCGGATTCTAGTAGGGACATAAAGTAACACGTGTCTTAGGAATATATGAACTTCATCTTGGTGAAGTTGATGCTGAATTCACTATTTAGTAGATACTCATGTGACACTTTATCTTTGCACTACAGTCTGTCTGCTGAGCCTACCTATTATATATATATATATTGCCACTGTTATGTTTTGATACTGACACTATTGATCTGCTGCTGATAAATAAAAGATAACCTACATGGCGATTTAACAGATAATGTATCTTGCTTATTTCTCCTCTGACACTATCTTTACAGTGACCTGTGTAGCATCCTATACATCACATGTAAGTGATTATTCTGATACCATCATGTTTCATCGGTTATAAACTGGCGAATCTTTAGTTATTGTGTCCCACCCACAATATGTGGCTTTGAAATAGATAATGTCATTGTATTTCAAAATGGCGTCCATCAATACAAGCACTATTTATTTATTGAAAGAGAAATGGTTACGTTTGTAATTACCAGTGTTGTGAGTTCAATATTTTAATTAATTATAGTAAGGCAAATGTCAGCCTTATGAACGGAGGTACCGTGGGACTTGCCCTTCCCATGTACGGGAGTCCGCTCAATGGAAATGCGATGTCAAGTTCCGATGTCGAGTTCCTGTCAGCGGCTAGACATATGTTACCAGTGTTTACCAGTGTTGCCAGGGGCATGATAACATCCTCCACTGGAGGTTGGGTGTTGCTGCTGTGAATAAGGCCGACTATGGGTGCCGATGGGCGGACGGTAAAGCACCGCAAAGTAGACCCCCTTTAAGTGTAGCCAGGGGCACGAGCAAAATCCTCCATGGAGGTTGGGTGTTGCTGCTGTGAATAAGGCCGACTATGGGTGCCGATGGGCGGACGGTAAAGCACCGCAAAGTAGACCCCCTTTAAGTGTAGCCAGGGGCACGAGCAAAATCCTCCATGGAGGTTGGGTGTTGCTGCTGTGAATAAGGCCGACTATGGGTGCCGATGGGCGGACGGTAAAGCACCGCAAAGTAGACCCCCTTTAAGTGTAGCCAGGGGCACGAGCAAAATCCTCCATGGAGGTTGGGTGTTGCTGCTGTGAATAAGGCCGACTATGGGTGCCGATGGGCGGACGGTAAAGCACCGCAAAGTAGACCCCCTTTAAGTGTAGCCAGGGGCACGAGCAAAATCCTCCATGGAGGTTGGGTGTTGCTGCTGTGAATAAGGCCGACTATGGGTGCCGATGGGCGGACGGTAAAGCACTGCAAAGTAGACCCCCTTTAAGTGTAGCCAGGGGCACGAGCAAAATCCTCCATGGAGGTTGGGTGTTGCTGCTGTGAATAAGGCCGACTATGGGTGCCGATGGGCGGACGGTAAAGCACCGCAAAGTAGACCCCCTTTAAGTGTAGCCAGGGTCACCCTGCATGCGTCGTCAAATGTGATTGAAATGGACAGATTCCTGTACATTTCAATCACTTTTAATGGGAGTCGTCAGTATATGGAGCTTAACCCATAATTCCCGGACGTTCCAGGCCGAATTTGGAACTCATATGCGGCCTGCCATGCGCCTCCACCCGTGGAAAGCAAAAAAAAGTAAAGAAAACGGTCAATTATATGTTAAAATAATCAAAAATGAAGTTTTTGAAAATTCTTGAAAAACGGCTAAGTGCCAACGGGGGAGGGGGTCAAGTCTTCGGCGCTTCGGAACGAAGCCCCGGAGACTTTTGCACTCCCCCGTTGCAATTTACAACGGAGAGGGGAAACGAGAGCTCCCCTCCTCCGTCCAAAAAATTCATTCATCTTTTCCAAGCTGCCATCTGCACGAAATCGGAAACCCGGTTTTTGAGAGCACTTAGAAAAAAACGAGCTATTTTCACATGATGGGGAAATCATGGAGGAATGTATCCGCCTCATGAGCACTTTGGATCGAATGAAATTGTTGCCTGGAGGACCCCCAATCATGGTTCTCACAAAACTTTAAGTTTTCAAACTGGTGTCTGGAGGAATGCAAGGGGAGTTGTCAGGGGACTCTACCCGCCAAAAGAGGCACTATTTTGGGATACATTTTATCCATTTTCACCCCTTTTTATGGTTCTTCCAAAAAGTTAACTTAGACTTTTTCCGACTCTGGAGAAAGGTAGGGGGAGTTGTCAGGGGACTCTACCTGCCTTTTGGAACACTATTTTCGGATACAATTTATCCATTTTCACCCTTTTCTCTGGTTCTTCCAAAAGTTGACTTAAACTTTTTCCCACCCTGGAGAAAGGTATGGGGAGTTGTCAGGGGACTCTACCTGCCTTTTGGAACACTATTTTCGGATACAATTTATCCATTTTCACCCTTTTCTCTGGTTCTTCCAAAAGTTGACTTGTACTTTTTCCCACCCTGGAGAAAGGTATGGGGAGTTGTCAGGGGACTCTACCCGCCTTATGGAACACTATTTTGGGGTACTTTTTTCCCATTTCACCCCTTTTTTCTGGTTCTCTGGTTGTGGCGGCCTCGCCCTGGCCATCCACCCTCTGGGTACCTGACTCCCCTGCCTCCTCCGGGGGGCAGTTGAGAAGGGTTCAATGCCTCCCCGGAGGATACTGTTATCCCGGCAACCCGCCAGCAGATGAAAAGACCCACCCCTCCGCCTCTCCACCTCTTCTGAGGGACGAGGGAACCGCGCGGGGGTCTGCTGGAGGCTACTGCCGGGTGCTCCGTCCTGCGCCTCACCAGGACCCTGACTCCAGCGCGGTGTGGCGGCCTCGCCCTGGCCGTCCACCCTCTGGGTACCTGACTCCCCTGCCTCCTCCGGGGGGCAGTTGAGAAGGGTTCAATGCCTCCCCGGAGGATACTGTTATCCCGGCAACCCGCCAGCAGATGAAAAGACCCACCCCTCCGCCTCTCCACCTCTTCTGAGGGACGAGGGAACCGCGCGGGGGTCTGCTGGAGGCTACTGCCGGGTGCTCCGTCCTGCGCCTCACCGGGACCCTGACTCCAGCGCGGTGTGGCGGCCTCGCCCTGGCCGTCCACCCTCTGGGTACCTGACTCCCCTGCCTCCTCCGGGGGGCAGTTGAGAAGGGTTCAATGCCTCCCCGGAGGATACTGTTATCCCGGCAACCCGCCAGCAGATGAAAAGACCCACCCCTCCGCCTCTCCACCTCTTCTGAGGGACGAGGGAACCGCGCGGGGGTCTGCTGGAGGCTACTGCCGGGTGCTCCGTCCTGCGCCTCACCAGGACCCTGACTCCAGCGCGGTGTGGCGGCCTCGCCCTGGCCGTCCACCCTCTGGGTACCTGACTCCCCTGCCTCCTCCGGGGGGCAGTTGAGAAGGGTTCAATGCCTCCCCGGAGGATACTGTTATCCCGGCAACCCGCCAGCAGATGAAAAGACCCACCCCTCCGCCTCTCCACCTCTTCTGAGGGACGAGGGAACCGCGCGGGGGTCTGCTGGAGGCTACTGCCGGGTGCTCCGTCCTGCGCCTCACCGGGACCCTGACTCCAGCGCGGTGTGGCGGCCTCGCCCTGGCCGTCCACCCTCTGGGTACCTGACTCCCCTGCCTCCTCCGGGGGGCAGTTGAGAAGGGTTCAATGCCTCCCCGGAGGATACTGTTATCCCGGCAACCCGCCAGCAGATGAAAAGACCCACCCCTCCGCCTCTCCACCTCTTCTGAGGGACGAGGGAACCGCGCGGGGGTCTGCTGGAGGCTACTGCCGGGTGCTCCGTCCTGCGCCTCACCGGGACCCTGACTCCAGCGCGGTGTGGCGGCCTCGCCCTGGCCGTCCACCGTGCGCCCTCTGGGTCGTACCCGAAACTGTCGGGTATCCTTTGGGAGAATCAGACTCTGGAGGAACGTGAGGGGAGATTACAGGGATCTCTGCCCGCCTAACGAGTTCCTAAATGGGACACCGCACCATGATGCAAATGAAAACAAACACAGATTTGAAAATAAGCTGAGTGCGTCTTTCGTGAGTCTTTTCACGCTTCCTTCTTTTTTACCCACGATTCTGGTGACATTTCCCGGTACCGAAATGCTCAAGAATACAGGTCGGATGGCGGTCCGTTGTCCGATCTGCAATAGCTCCTACCGTGCCCTGAGCAAGCACCTACAGAGGAACCATGGTGTGCGTAACTTGGATGAAAGAAAAATTCTGCTGTTGTTGGCCAACGGACGGACCAACATTAGGCTCCATCCCTGTACCATTCTGGGATGCGAGTACCACGGCACAAGGCTGGATCGCCACTTGGCCAAAGACCATGTTGAGCTGGCCCGGGAGGAACTACATGTGGTTCAAAATCAAATGAAAATGACAGTGGCCAAGAAGGAGCTTTATGAACTCCGAATGACAAACCCCACAATAGAAATGATTACCGCTTGGGCTGTTGACACGGTGGCAGACGACGATATACTGTCACAACCTCCACCCTTGTCCCCGGTGAATGAATGTGACAACCCGGACTGCAAAGAATGGAGGCTGGAGGCTAACGCAGTGAGGGCTCAGCGGGACATATATGCTGCTGAGGTGAAATCCCTGCGCTGCAAGTTGCAGCAGAGGATAAAGGACAAGCGACAGAGGATGGATCAGCGGGCCGGGGACATGCCCGCGTTCGATGGGGAGGAACGAGAGCGGGTCATTCTGAAGAAACGACCCCGACCAGAGTCGACACCAACGAGGCTGTCCAAGTCGAAAGGTCCCTCCTGCAGCAAGTCTCCCATTCCTGCCTGCAGCACGTTTCCCATTCCCGCCTGCAGCACGTCTCCCATTCCCGCCTGCAGCAAGTCCCCCACTGGCTCTCACACCCATTCATCCAGCTCCTCAGAGCCTGCATCCATCCATACCGAGGCCTCGTCAACCTCCCCTCCCATAAATTCCCCCTGGTTCCGGGGCAGGGGCCGGGGAAATATAATGCGGGACATAACATTCCCACGGATCATGTGGATCAAGTGTTTTGGCTATGTGACACATGCAGTTTCTGTAACACATCATGTGTTGTCATTAAAGTACTGTTTATATTTCACAGAGGAGTATCTGCAAGGATACCGGGAGCATTATGCAGGTATCGACCCACCAGTGAGGCTCCAGGAAAACACAGTCTCCAAACTAAGCAGAGTGAAGTCGTTCCTCAGTTTCATGGCACACGGTTTCAATCGCCTGTCTGACTGGCTCTTTTTGAGGGATCTCAAGAGGATACGCGGGTGGTCCCGGAGCCTGATGAAGTCAAGCCTTCAGGTCACGACCTCCGACTTCTACATCAAGAATATATCACACTTTCTCAAGTACATGGCCGACACACCGTGCAAGGGGAGCAGGCTCAGCCAAACCGACATGATTTTAATCAAACGGGAAGTAGTTGCCATCCTGAAGTCCCTGAAGAGAAAAGTACTTATCCACCAGATGCAAGTGAAGCGTGACAAGATGGAAGGTCTGCCGAGCCACAACGACCTAATGACATGCTTGACTTCGACCACCACTCGCATCCCTCAGCTCCTGGATGTGATGGCCAGCAATCCGACTACCGCGACCCGGACACTGCTCTATGGGTATATGACTCTTCATTGGAGCTGCATTTATGGCCACCGTCCGGGGGTCTACTCCAACATGACCAACGCCGAGGTCCGAAAGGCGGATACAACTGGCACTGCCTTCGGCTACCTGGTTCATGTGAGTGCTATTAATCAATGTATTTATTCTGGCAGTTATATGCATGATTTACATTGTATTGACACTCTCTATCTCTGTCATAACAGGTAAGTAACCACAAGACGGCCAACGCGTTCGGGGAGGCGCAGCTGTACCTCACCGTAGAAGAATTTGGATGGATGAAGAGGTGGCTGGAAATTAAGGGTACGCTGACCTGCACCCAGAGCCGTTACTTTCTGTACACAGAGGGGAAGAACCCGTTCAGGAAGCTTGCCTACTCCCTGAGGTTGGCATGGGCTGATGTGGGGCTCCGCAGTCCCATTAACTTCACCGACCTCCGCACAGTCCACGCCGATAATGCGAAGAGGTTTCAAGACAAAGGCAACCGCCAAAGAGTGAGTGATTTCATGTGTCACAACACTGCAACTGCGGACAAATTTTACGCGAATAATCCTTCTTTGAAGGAGGCTGCGGACATTCGGTTGCTCTTCACAGAGTCACTTCAAGCAGCGGCGGCGGCATCGACAGCAGCAGCAGCGGGAAATGAAGACACTTTTGCGGGTATTGACATCGACAGTGACAACTCTGGAGAGGAGCACAGCCCGGCTCCCTACCAAGACTCCCTACCAAGACATGTCCCGAAGAGGGACCAGTCACTGGCCGAACACAACCCCTCAGACATGGGTGAAGAGAGGGTGCCATACTCTGCCCCAACTTCACCCACTGTTGCCAGTGATCAACTTGTAAATATGCAGTGTGTTGTTGTAATCAGTCCCCTTGTAAATACGTTATATCCTGTTTGAATGTATTTATTACTGTCAATATTACTGTAAATAAAGTTTGTTAAAATTACTAAGTCTTCTGTTTTTAAATCCCACTATGGGTTTTCTTCTTTTAAGATCCCCAGGGGCACGATATTCTGGTTCTGGTGGTAGCATGTAGGTGTTTAGTCCGAGTGAGGAGTGCTCAAGTGTGGGATGATTTGTAAGGTAGAAGAGGGTAAAAAAAGTTAAAGTGTGAACCTCCAGCAGGGCAGGTGGTGCTGTGAAGAAGGCCGACTATGGGTGCCGATGGGCGGACGGCAAAGAACCGCAAAGTAGACCCCCTTTAAGTGTAGCCAGGGGCACGAGCAAAATCCTCCATGGAGGTTGGGTGCTGCTGCTGTGAAGAAGGCCGACTATGGGTGCCGATGGGCGGACGGCAAAGCACCGCAAAGTAGACCCCCTTTAAGTGTAGCCAGGGGCACGAGCAAAATCCTCCATGGAGGTTGGGTGCTGCTGCTGTGAAGAAGGCCGACTATGGGTGCCGATGGGCGGACGGCAAAGCACCGCAAAGTAGACCCCCTTTAAGTGTAGCCAGGGGCACGAGCAAAATCCTCCATGGAGGTTGGGTGCTGCTGCTGTGAAGAAGGCCGACTATGGGTGCCGATGGGCGGACGGCAAAGCACCGCAAAGTAGACCCCCTTTAAGTGTAGCCAGGGGCACGAGATTCTTGAGGGTGTGATCATCTTGGTTTAGTCCGTGGGGGAGTGCTTAAGTTCGGGGGCCCGGGGACCCAAGGTGCTCGAGGTTCTGGAGGTACATGGGAGGGATCCTGGAGCTCCTCAGTCCGTGTTTTGGGGGTCTTGGAGCGGCCCCGAAGAGGTGCCTTTGTCGGTGTACCTAATGGGTAAGAAAGCCAGTCTACACAGGTCGTGAAATGTGATTGAAATGTACAGAGTGCTGTACATTTCAATCACTTTGAATGGGAGTCGTGAGGTGTGGATGAAATGGCCATATCTCCCTTAAATTCACAGCAACGTTACCCATCTTTCACACACTAATTCATGGGTAACAGAGCCATGTGCACCATGCATTTAAAGTAATGTTAGCCAGCTTTCAGACACTAATTCGTGGGTAATAAAGGCCTGTACATCTCCCTGTTTGAAAGGGCCATATCTCCTTAAATTCACATCAAACTCACCCATCTTTCACACACTAATTCATGGGTAACAGAGCCATGTGCACCATGCATTTAAAGTAATGTTAGCCAGCTTTCAGACACTAATTCGTGGGGAAGAAAGTCACCCTGGACGGGTCATCAAATGTGATTGAAATGGACAGATTCTTGTACATTTCAATCACTTTTAATGGGAGTCGTGAGGTGTGGATGAAATGGCCATATCTTCCTTAAATTCACATCAAACTCACCCAGCTTTCACACACACTATTTCATGGGTAATAAAGCCATGTGCACACTGTATTTAAAGTAATGTTAGCCAGCTTTCAGACACTAATTCGTGGGTAATAAAGGCCTGTACATCTCCCTGTTTGAAAGGGCCATATCTTCCTTAAATTCACAGCAAAGTTACCCATCTTTCACACACTAATTCATGGGTAACAGAGCCATGTGCACCATGCATTTAAAGTAATGTTAGCCAGCTTTCAGACAATAATTCGTGGGGAAGAAAGTCACCCTGGTCGGGTCGTGAAATGTGATTGAAATGTACAGAGTGCTGTACATTTCAATCACTTTGAATGGGAGTCGTGAGGTGTGGATGAAATGGCCATATCTCCCTTAAATTCACATCAAACTCACCCATCTTTCACACACTAATTCATGGGTAACAGAGCCATGTGCACCATGCATTTAAAGTAATGTTAGCCAGCTTTCAGACACTAATTCGTGGGGAAGAAAGTCACCCTGGTCGGGTCGGGAAATGTGATTGAAATGGACAGATTCCTGTACATTTCAATCACTTTTAATGGGAGTCGTGAGGTGTGGATGAAATGGCCATATCTCCCTTAAATTCACATCAAACTCACCCATCTTTCACACACTAATTCATGGGTAACAGAGCCATGTGCACCATGCATTTAAAGTAATGTTAGCCAGCTTTCAGACACTAATTCGTGGGGAAGAAAGTCACCCTGGTCGGGTCGGGAAATGTGATTGAAATGGACAGATTCCTGTACATTTCAATCACTTTTAATGGGAGTCGTGAGGTGTGGATGAAATGGCCATATCTCCCTTAAATTCACATCAAACTCACCCATCTTTCACACACTAATTCATGGGTAACAGAGCCATGTGCACCATGCATTTAAAGTAATGTTAGCCAGCTTTCAGACACTAATTCGTGGGGAAGAAAGTCACCCTGGACGGGTCATCAAATGTGATTGAAATGGACAGATTCCTGTACATTTCAATCACTTTTAATGGGAGTCGTGAGGTGTGGATGAAATGGCCATATCTTCCTTAAATTCACATCAAACTCACCCAGCTTTCACACACTATTTCATGGGTAATAAAGCCATGTGCACACTGTATTTAAAGTAATGTTAGCCAGCTTTCAGACACTAATTCGTGGGTAATAAAGGCCTGTACATCTCCCTGTTTGAAAGGGCCATATCTTCCTTAAATTCACATCAAACTCACCCAGCTTTCACACACTATTTCATGGGTAATAAAGCCATGTGCACACTGTATTTAAAGTAATGTTAGCCAGCTTTCAGACACTAATTCGTGGGTAATAAAGGCCTGTACATCTCCCTGTTTGAAAGGGCCATATCTTCCTTAAATTCCAAATCAAACTCACCCAGCTTTCACACACTATTTCATGGGTAATAAAGCCATGTGCACACTGTATTTAAAGTAATGTTAGCCAGCTTTCAGACACTAATTCCTGGGGAAGAAAGTCACCCTGGACGGGTCATCAAATGTGATTGAAATGGACAGATTCCTGTACATTTCAATCACTTTTAATGGGAGTCGGTGTGGATGGCCTGTTGAATCCGATTTGAGCACTCTTTTCCCCGCATAAACTAGTTTAAATCACCGTTAAACACTTATTCTGTTGATGTCTATATAACCGACTTCCCGCTATGCATTAAGTCGGTTATATGGACCCTGTACACTAGGCATACCGCGGCCGGTAGTAAATGTCCAACCATTGTACCCTCTGGTCCCTAGGGTATGTAAGGGTTATCTCTTGGACATGCGATGGACCCTCCCAAAACGTTGCCATGATAAGGGAGCTTGGTGCCAAATTGGACATTTTTGACATGAGATCCTTTTTTCTCCATCCCGAGGATCACACCCAAAAGATCTGTGATCCTGAAATCCATGTCATATGCTCAAGCTTCTTCGAAGTGTCTTCTCAACAGTTGGGGTTCTGGTAAGAGAAGATGACCAGCAGTTAATGTGGAAGTACATCGAGGAGCTCCACAAGCTGCAGGAGAAGGAGGGCTTGCGTCTTGGCAACACGCTAAATATGTCCCACATCCAGTGGAGAAATCAGAAAATGAAGGTCAATCTTGCAGCCCAACTATTTAGCAGCAGTGTGGCAGAAGCCCTTGAATATTCCCAAAAGGAGCTTAAGTATCCTCAGTTTACTGGAAGTGCAGCCACAGTTCAGTTCCTGCACACAATTGATGCAGCCTTTGACGTCCTTAACAGCCGAAACCCACTCGGAAGAGGACAAAGCACCCATCAAGCCAGCAACTAAACACTGTACCAAGGGTATTCTATTAGAAGCTGAGTCCCTTCTCCGTGGGCTTAAAAGGAAAGGAAAGGACAACAAACTTGTTCCGTTACATGCCACACAGAAGAAGACACCCATCTGTGGTTTCATTGCTTGTGGGAGAAGTGTTATTGGCATCTACGAAGACCTGGTAGAGCAGCCAGCTGCCCCCTGTCGATACCTTCTGACCTACAAGCTAAGTCAGGACCATTTGGAGCTGTTTTTCTCTGCAATCAGAGCGCGTGGAGGTTACAACAACAACAACAACAACAACAACAACAACCCCAATGTCAGGCAGTTCCGAGGGGCAATCGTCTCCTTGTAAGGCACCAGGTGAAAAAAGGCACAGGTAACTGTTAGGGAAATAATTGACCTAGACTCCTAGATATGACGTACAGGACCAACCCTGACGTTTGTTTATCTCCTTTAAGGACACAGGCTGCTTGAGCCATAATGTTATTGTTCCCATTCTGTGACCGGGTCAGCACGAGGTCACAGATGGTCTGTTGTTGTGGGCGCACTTGGGACCTTCCTTCTTTGTTGTTTGTTGACTCCAAGTGTTGAGAGCTTCATAGTATGTTGAATACTTAAAACGAAAGTTAGTTATAATCAAATATAATCAATTATATTCTTGTATAACCCACAATGAAAATGCTTCATATTTTAGGTTTTTCTATATTTACAGCATAAACAAAACAAAGTGGTTTGTTAAAGTGAAGTGTAAGGCCTATGATTTATGCCCTGCTCTCTGATAAGAAGTGGGCAGGTTCTTTCCTCTCCTCTCACAGCAGGGAGGGGGGCTCCGGACTTAAGCAGAAACACATGAGGCCTCAAAAGGTGGTTATGTCATAGTCATAGAATATGTCAGTCATGTTTTGTTTTACACAAACTTGGGAAGGTGTGTCTTATGCCAGAGCCAATAGAACATGTTGGTTGGGTATAGAGGAGGGGTTTGTGGGTTTTCTATCCGGTTTTTTGAGCATATAAAGACTGGCTTTTTGGATTTCGGGGAGAGGGGGGGAAACCCTGGTATACTCTCTCCCGGTAGGCTCTGTCTTTCAGAGCTGGGTTATAGCTCTCGGTAAGGTTATGCCGAAAGTTGCTATAACCAACGGAATCCATACATGGGTTTTATGCTGGTAGTTAATAGAACGATCCGGATCCATACATGGACTTTTGAATGAATATGAATTAAGGTTTTAGATAAAAAATATAACCCCATTTTGATATGTTTTGTATGATTATAATGTGTTAAAAGGTAAAGACTCTGTACTGGTTTGGACCTATTTTTTCTTCAAATAAACTGATCTCACCTTTTGGATTGGGACAATAAAAGGGAAAATCTGTGCTCTCCTCTCCTGCTTCAAAGGTAAGACTGCACCCTGCCACACACATGTTTAGGTAGGAACACACCCCATTTACTGATACCAAAATCCTTCGGGATCGCTTAAACAGATTAAAAAGAGTTGTCTGAATAGAAACAGCAGTTAATTGAACCTGGTTCTTCGGGGAGTTAATAGAGGTGAGATCTTGCTGACGTTTGGTGGATCTGAGCCAAGCAGTAAACTTACATAGACTCAGTAACTTCGGTCGGGTCAATTAGTGAGGTCAGAGTAATTTACCGGAATAAATTAATCGGGGCCTCACCTAGAACTCTAAACATGGCGCCCAACGTGGGGCTCTGTGAAAAGTAATACTTTTACAGAGTCAAAATACAAGAACCAAAACGACCTAGTGAAAAAGGTCGATGAGTACAAATCAGCGAAATACAGGCTGAAAGTCTTGTTAAAATACCTGCCCGAATCCTAGAATATATATTTTGACTTAAAGTGTAGTAATTTAAGTGATACTATTGCACCGGACTGAGGGTTATATTATATCGGATATTGCTGTCTGTTAAAGAAGCTAAAGTAGGTTCTTCTTCCCCTAGCCAAATTGAGAAGCCCCTGTGGTCCCTTTAATCACAGGTTTGGTGGCTAGTGAAGTCAGCCGTAGGAGCACTGCTCAGTATCTGTCCAAATTGCTTTGAAACTTATAGGTAGGACTTGTCAAAGAGCTGCGGTTTGAACTTTTGCGTTAAAACATAACGTGGGGAAGAGTTAATAGGAGATTTAATAAAGATAACATAGGTTAAAGGTACCTATGCTGTTGAAAAGCTCGAAGCTCGATACATAACACTCTTAACTGAGGTGTCCGCATGCACTAGCTGAATCCAGAAGAGAACCTAGAATCAAGTGACGGTATAGTCGGACTGTACATCCGGGTGAGTAAAAGCCTAAATATGAAGCATTTTCATTGTGGTTTATACAAGAATATAATTGATTATATTTGATTATACCTAACTTTCGTTTTAAGTATTCAACATACTATGATGCTCTCAACACCCTCTTTTGAAAACGCAAAGTTATCAAACAGCAACAACTAAAATTGTAAGCATACCTACATATTCAAAAACCATCAAGAAGCATTCTCATTATGGGTTCATACAAGAATATGATTGATCATATATGATTTATAACTAACTTTCGTTTAAAGTATTTACTTCATACTATGAAGATCTCAACACAAGGTATGACATCTTCGAGGCCATAGGTGACGAACACAAGTGACTCAGTGTGCCCAACTGGTTAAACTATCTTATCAAGACATGTTGATTGCTCTGTGAAACCAGTTAAATGGCTAACGAGAGAGAGAGGCGCTCCAGAATTGACGTGGCAACCACCGGTGCAGTCGGACCGTGACCGTGTTATGGAAATCTAGGCCCCAACATGGCTGGAGAGTACAAGTCAAAGTGATCAAAACAAATAAATGGTGAATCGAACAGAGCTGTCTTTGTGGTTATTTATTTGAATCTTCAAATAACATAAGATACAATAAAAAATATACACAGGTCTAACAGAGCATAGAATAGTCTGCGAGAGTGTGCGCAGTACAATGTGATAGCAGCGCTTATATAGAAAAAGAGTGGGAACGTTATAAATCTGTCTTCACACGGTCACATTGTTATGAGACATCTTCTGGCCTTGAGCGGCAGATAGCATAACGGTTCTCAGAGTAGGGAAGCTCTTGTGTGACTGTGTGAGTCTCCCAGTAGCCAAAGCAGCTCTGTGCCTTGAAGCCGCCTGGGAATAAACCCAAAGGAGAGTGGAAAGGAAGAAAGAAAGCACATCTCAGGAAATGAGATGCATTTGGTTTAAGTATATAAGGATATAATAAACATTTCCACTACAGACACTTCCATCTTTGTTGTTTGTGGACTCCAAGGTATGACATCTTCGAGGCCATAAGTGACGAACGCAAGTGACTCAGTGTGCCCAACTGGTTAAACTATCTTATCAAGACATGTTGATTGCTCTGTGAAACCAGTTAAATGGCTAACGAGAGAGAGGCGCTCCAGAATTGACGTGGCAACCACCCGTGCAGTCAGACCGTGACTGTGTGACTTGTGATGTGAATTCTCCGGCCGTAACTCCAAATAAACCTCCAGTGTTTGACATCGAAGCTCCTGCTCCACCCTGTCTCCTTCCTGAGTCGGTGACTCCCACTGCATTGCTGCACAGAAGTTTCCCTAACAATTTGGCGTTGTCGGCAGGATGCCAACAAATCTTCAGAGCTGGTAAGTGTGATTTTCAAATCCACATTTGCCTTGCCAGAATCTGTGATTGACGGTATCCTAAAATTACCTGTGAAACTGAGCGGCTGCGTTTCGTTTTGGTCGATGATAATTTGGGGATAATAAACCCAGGGGATCAGTGTCTGGGGACTCAGTCCTGGCTGATTTCCTCTGTGTGTGCTGCTCGGGACGGAAGTGCCATACAAGCATACACAGCTCATGTTTAGAGAGACCTTAAAGAAGGGCATCAGTGAAGTGGAGCTTCTGTGTGAATTGAAAGCAATGTAAAAGATTTGTATTGGACCAATCGCCGGATTCTGAGGATTTTAGCGGCTAAACACAGCAGTTGAAAATAAGCAGCCAGAGATATGTACGGCTATCACCTCTCTGCAAAACACGGCTCCAGCTGCAGCCTTGGGAGTGTGTATAAAACCTCCCCCTGTTTGTGAAGCTGGAGAGGTGCAGGAAAGAGAGGGAGAAAGTCACAGATTTTGCCGATAGGCTTTCACTCACAACACCGCCGTCTCTATTGCAACGGGACGGTCTAAAAGCACTCGTTGTTCAAGACCGCTTTCTCATGGTTAGACGGGCCAGCACGAGGTGCGTGCATCGCCAGATGCGCCACGGCTCCCTAGACATTGAGGAGCAGGTGGCGGTCAGGGGTGCATACATACAATTATAGGCTAATTGATCACAGGTGGGTAGTGGCAAGCAAGCATAGAGCAGACTGTGTTTCATCTTGAGGTGAACTCGATAGCAAGTATATAGGCTGGTCGTACGGAACTACAGTCAACTGGGCTGTCGTTTGTAGAGAAAGGGCGGGGGAAAAGTCTGTGGGCTCCGATCGGGGGGGCACAGCGCCACTAGAAACGAGTAGTGGTTGTCGCAAGAGGGTAAGCTAGTTATCGCTCTTGGAAAAATGACTTGTATACAAGGGTGAGGCGTGAGACCAGGCGCCCCAACTGGAGATAATTCCCCACCCCCTCTAAACCCCTTAATCCGGACTAAATTGAGCTGGATGAGCTTTGCCGTCTCGCTCGGTACATAACATAGAATAAATAAAATAACTTTGACTTGATCATTTTGTTCACAACATTAGACCTTGTCCTCTAATCTCTACTAGAATAAGATAAGTGTGCATGTCTGGGTGTGTTTAAACACTCCTGTAATGAACCTAATCTTGTTATCCTTTTCTTTACAGAGCTGGGAAGATGGTGTATTGCTTAGATTCTGATCCGTGCAAGTCCAATTTTGACTGACTTTAGTTATAATGTTAATTTGATTTCAACCCATAAGTAATTATTTAGATTAACTCAACATTTCACATGATGGATTAGTGCTCCACATTTTTCCCACTCATTTATTGTGCAATGGTAAAGAGAGACATTGATGACCTTGTGTACCTTTTGTTGGTACGTGGTTCCATTTTGGTCTATGGCCTTGGGCGGCTTCTACCCTGCTGCCGTCCGCTGAGTGCAGTCACAGAGATGCTATGGCTGCTCTACATGAAATGACATTAATGGTCTGGTCCGAGAAAGGACACCATTCCCTGCTCCCAGAGACAATGCTCCTCAAACTGATACTGTCTCACGTGGGCCACTCCCCCACCAAGCCATGAACTGAAAGCTTGACCTCTGCTTTGAACACCTGGAAGCCTCCCGGTCACACCAGCACCAAACCCTTGGGTCAGTCAGATGGGACTAACGGCTTAACTTAGGGCATTTGGTTCAGAAATATGACTCTCGTTACCGCAGAGTGGGTTGTTTTGTAAGGCTATTCATACTGCGATGCAGAGGATGCCTGTAAAGTTGGCAGGCTGTTAAAAGCCCCTACTATTTTTAAAATAGGCCTGATGTCAGGGGCCTCTTAGTTCTACATGTATTCACACTATATGGACCATGTTTGCACCTGGTAACACTAAAGGCTGCACGGTACTCAAGCTACAATACAACCATGCTGTTCTGCTCTGACGATTCAATTGATAGATTCTACATCAAAACAATTAGCTTTTATTGTTTCCAATGATAACGTCACCTTAAGTGGAGGAATGCAAACCTGTTTTCAAATGTAAGGTTTTGAATTTGTTTGACACTTCTCAGTAATAACACCCTCAGACACCCACTATCATTCATGCTATGCCTTCAGTGGTAACTCAGACGTTAGGGGGATGAAGCTTTTCCTCCCAAATCAGAGATGCTTTGTTTTTCAACAAAGGTATGCATTTCCTGCATAATATATGTTTCTCACAATTGTTTTTTTTTGCAAGCTGCACACAGGTGATACTGAGTCTTCTCGAGTAATAGATTATAAACTACACCATGCTTAAATAGTTATTATTTCATATGTGACATATGTAAGAAAAGGGAGGGAAGAGTCAATTATATTGAGTAATTGATTTTATATTGGAACATTTATTACTCAAACCTGTTTTATGGAAGAGAAATTATATATATATTTCTGATAAACTAATATTGTATCAAATGGTGAATTAATATAACATTTAGAATCATTGATAAGGGGTGATATCCACAGGGACTGGCTCACCTTTAAATTACAATACCATGTATCTGCTTTGGACTGATGAGTATATGACTCTTGCATGTTAAAGGACTAACACAAACCTTACATTTATGCATGTGCATGTGTCGGGAAGGCTCCCAAATAATTCTGAGGGGCCTATCCTATTTTTGTAATGAGAATGATAATGTGCTAATCCATGACTTTGAGGTGTCTGCAGTCAGGAAAACATCCCTATCAAGTGTTAACCCAATAACTAGGACGGCTCTGAAGGCCAAGGGTCAGAGAGAGAGGGGCACACTCTCCGGCTGCAGAGGGCACCCCCAGCCACGGGCGAGGAGGCACGAGGACGATCGAGATGAGAGGATTCTAATCTTCAACTATCTGAGGAGATGGGATGCTTCTTCACCATTCTGCTCGGCGGGCTCAGGCAGACAACCCTGCGGGACGAGCGAGGACTTCAGAGGCTTCATACAAGATGCCTTCCTAACCTCTCCCATCACGGGGGGAGACCTGGATGCGCCACTTGGAATACCCAGTCTGTCTGGCACTACTCTCAAGCAGCAGAAGGAATGCAGGCGGATGAGCCTCCGTTCCACTGGGGGATCAGCTACAGTGCTCACTGATGAGCCACACAAAAGCAAAGCAATTGGGGGGGGGGGGTTAAATATGGCGCTCTGACGACGAAGAGTTTGAGCCAATCAGCACCTCAGTGCTAATCTACAGTATCAGGATGCCTTTACACACACCACACACTCTTTGTCATAAAGAGAGGAGGAGAACGAGTCAGAAAAACTGATGGACACGTTCTTCCAGCTCCCGTACAAAGATGAACTTTGAATTGATTTTATATCTTGGATGTTTACAGATGTACAATTAATGACTGTCTTTATATTTCCAATGACCAGACATGTGTTGAATAGTGGTGATTAATATATTTTTGCCGGATCAGATTACACTTTCGCACAAAACAAAAGTAATGAATTAATATGTTCAGATTATAAAATATTGAATAATAAGCTATTTCTACTATTATCACAGATAATGTTAATATCCTTAATCGTCCAGCAATCAGGCTTAACAACACTACTCTGTATTGTATTATCCATGCACAGACAGACAGACCTACAATGATGTTTCAAGTACTGGATTAATTTCAGTTTTGGCCCAAAACAAATATTTATAATATTTCATATAAACAATTATGTAGCATATTTGATCCTCAAATTAGAGAAATATAATTTAAAGAAATTGATATTCTATATTCAACATTAGATAAACACAGAAGAATCATTTCGAAGTACCATAAGTAGATGCTCAGGTAAGTTTGGCTAATGGACTTCATTTGGTACAGATCAGTGGTCGCATTCACAAATGTTATAATTCAAGTTTTAAGAATGTTTAATCCTTCCTTTCCAGGTTTTTAAAAAAGTCTTTGAATATTTGCCTAACTTTTCCTTTTCAGATTTTGAACAATGTACTTAACTGAAATGAATGTATTGATTTGACTAAGTGCCTTACTCTTGACTAAAGCGTATTTAAGTAGACGTAAAAGTAATCCTGAAATTGAGGACACTGCACCTTTGCAGATTACAGATTGATCAAATCACCATTGTGAATGTTATACCCTAACTGTGAATTTTTTAGCTGGATCTCTTACGATCCTACATTTTAAAATGCTTTTGACTAGTGATTGCCTTGGAGTAAATCTTTAAAGCGGCAAGCTGGTTTTGATTTTATAGTTTGATGAATGAAATTAACTAATGATAAAATATATTAGTTTAAAACAAGTATTTTTGCTATTTATGCATCTGTGTTATTATGTGTGTTCATTATTGTGCCTTTGAAGAAAGATGATCAAACACTGATGAGAGAGGATTTTTCCTATTAGGATTGGCTGTCTCAATCATTGTGATTGAATGTTTCAATCTTATTCTACTTTGTGATGTAATTAATGTAAGGTGAGACCACACTCAAATCCGGAGACACCTATTGATTTAAGTATTGACCAAATTATTATTAGACTAATGTTTTTATCTTAAATGATAAAAAGAGAGGACTGTTAGGGAAATTATTGTCCTAGACTCCTAGATATGACGTACAGGACCAACCCTGACGTCTGTTTATCTCCTTTAAGGACACAGGCTGCTTGAGCCATAATGTTATTGTTCCCATTCTGTGACCGGTCAACACGAGGTCACAGATGGTCTGTTGTTGTGGGCGCACTGGGACGCTTCCTTCTTTGTTGTTTGTGGACTCCAAGGTATGACATCCTCGAGGCCATAAGTGACGA
The DNA here is from genome assembly GCF_902827115.2 of Pseudochaenichthys georgianus. Taxonomy (NCBI): domain Eukaryota; kingdom Metazoa; phylum Chordata; class Actinopteri; order Perciformes; family Channichthyidae; genus Pseudochaenichthys; species Pseudochaenichthys georgianus. Next base: position 534,693 of record NC_047515.1, read on the forward strand.
ACACAAGTGACTCAGTGTGCCCAACTGGTTAAACTATCTTATCAAGACATGTTGATTGCTCTGTGAAACCAGTTAAATGGCTAACGAGAGAGAGGTTCTCCAGAGTTGACGTGGCAACCACCCGTGCAGTCAGACCGTGACTGCTGTGACTTGTGATGTGAATTCTCCGGCCGTAACTCCAAATAAACCTCCAGTGTTTGACATCGAAGCTCCTGCTCTACCGTGTCTCCTTCCTGAGTCGGTGACTCCCACTGCATTGCTACACAGAAGTTTCCCTAACAGTAACTGTCTTCTTCGTGACAACACAACCATCCTTGACTCGACACCGGCAAATATCAACATGGCACGCAGGTTGGGTGTTGAGCCGGTGGAAGAGATTGTGACTGAGGATGACCCCCTTGCTGACCTTCCTGATGTTAACCATCTGAGTACAAAGAAGCAGCGATCTCATACACCGCAGGCTTCAGTGTCAAACAGACAGAACAGAAGGTCACCTGCATGCACTGACATCAGCTGACTGTGCATCCATTTGTAGCTCTGAAGAACAGAGGTGGCCTACAGAAACCATCACCAGGCATCACTTCAGTGTGTCAAGTTACAGAAAGATGTTTCCAGCGGCTTCTAAACGCCAAGGAGGGAAAGGCTCCACAGGGAAGAGGAACAGCAGTGGAGACGATCCACCAGGTGCTTTCTGAGTGTTCTGAGAGGAACCTCTTCCCACAGCTGCACACCCACACGTTTGACATGTTGAAGCTAACCACGTCCATGTTCTGGTAAAGATGGCTTCTGCCTTGTGCTGCAAAGTCACATTAAATCGTATAGCAAGGCGGCAGACGGATAAGATGAAAGAAGACAAAGTAGTCCTTAGAAAACTGACCAAATTAATCCCTTTTTACGGAGAAAAAAAAAGGTTGTGGCCATTTCTGTGTTTTACAGGTGTACGTTTATTATCTGTGTTTGTCAAACATTTGTGTATCACTTCTATGTACTAGGTTGCTTTCAATGAGGAGTAGAAGATAACAGAAATAGAAAAAACAATATTAAATTAATATAGCCGGCATTTTATTAAACATTCATACAACACTTTCACTAACCCCTCATCCGCCCCAGTGAAACCCAATCTGCCACATGGACAAAACAACAACAATCGAACCCGGGTAGTCTGTAGCTTCCCTCTAGCAATCCAATGACTATCAGTCCTCCTTCTGGAGAGTGGGATCCTTTATAATCCTTTCTCTGGTGAGGAAAAGACAAAAACTGCAGCTCCAAAAACTTTCGTGGGTTCTAACCCTATCTCAGAAGTTAAAGGGGTTCACTGGTTTATATCAGGTACAGTGTCGACGTTGAGAGTCTGGGAGAAAGCCTGATCCAACCCACTGACGATAGAGTGCATAAGTGTCGCCAGGGGGTTCCCTAAGGTTTGATATGTTAGCCTATCAGGAGCTCTTCCTTCTCTGGAGGATCTTCTCAGTACCAGTCCCTCTTCATGGGAAGGGACACTACTTTCTGGCTGTGCGTTCTCTTCCCCATTTCCCGTTTGTAATCCACTTCCGGTTGTATTTGGGCGACATAACTCATTCAGGTTCACTGGAATGTGAGGGAGACTTTCCTCAGTTCCTACCATCTGATGCTGAGGTGATCAATCAATCATCAATCAATCTGATGCTGAGGTGATCAATCAATCATCAATCCATCTGATGCTGAGGTGATCAATCAATCATCAATCAATCTGATGCTGAGGTGATCAGTCAATCATCAATCAATCTGATGCTGAGGTGATCAATCAATCATCAATCCATCTGATGCTGAGGTGATCAATCAATCATCAATCAATCTGATGCTGAGGTGATCAGTCAATCATCAATCAATCTGATGCTGAGGTGATCAATCAATCATCAATCAATCTGATGCTGAGGTGATCAGTCAATCATCAATCAATCTGATGCTGAAGTGATCAATCAATCATCAATCAATCTGATGCTGAGGTGATCAATCAATCATCAATCAATCTGATGCTGAGGTGATCAATCAATCATCAATCAATCTGATGCTGAGGTGATCAGTCAATCATCAATCCATCTGATGCTGAGGTGATCAGTCAATCATCAATCCATCTGATGCTGAGGTGATCAGTCAATCATCAATCAATCTGATGCTGAGGTGAGTGCTGTTGTTCTCAACTTGAACTCCATTGGGATGGAACGCTGGAACTTCAGGATTGAGAGAAGACGCATTAAAACTCAAATCCACTTCCTGACTCTCAGAGAGACATTGGTCTTCCATGTGAAAGTCTCTTCCTGCTGTTCCTTCAGTGCGAGGCTCTCCTCCGAATCCACTATGCTCTTGTGTGATCGGGCTCCTTTGGTCCTTGTCCATCAGTGTGACTGCGGTCTCTTCCATCAGTGTGTCGTAGGGTTAGGGTTAGGGTTAGGGTTAGGGTTAGGGTTAGGGTTAGTAGTACTCAACTTCATCTTCCATGTGAGGCATTTCATCTTCAACCTCAGCGAGAGCTGCAGGAACATCAGGAAGTGAAACTGTATTTGGTTCTTGTCTGGTTTTAGATGTTTGAGGGCATTCCTGTTCAACTGGAGACGGTAGAAATCCTCAGGGCAGAAGCAAGTCTCTGTAACACTGTTCAGGTCCTCCGTGTCCTCTGGCATCGACAGGTGAGTCCTCTGGCATCGACAGGTGAGTCCTCTGGCATCGACAGGTGAGTCTTGGATTCGTTTAACCACAGTGTGTCGAGACGAAAGTCAATATGTAATCATATCTGTGAAAAACTGAGAAATAATTATGTGTTTTCGTTTAGAGTATTATTATTATTATTATAAGTATTGTTCAATACCAAGAGAGGGTATTTGTTTTATTTTGGACCAAGGCTACCTTTTATAAGTGAGCTGTATTGAACAAATATGAATGCCGCTTCCGGTAACACGGCAACATAAGGGGCGTAGTTCGTGATGGCCGGTCTCTTGTTCTCAAAGCCACGGAGGGAGAACCAGGCGACAGTGAGTGTGAGGCTCCGGAGACGCCGTTGGTATGTTTCAAGCAATGCACACAATCATTACAATTCGAGACAGTCGAGCAAATCAGTTTCATCAACATCAGTTCATAGGCATGAACGAGGGGTAGCACGAAATCCCTCCATTCGACTTTGTCTCCTTCTTCAGGTGTTCCCAACATTGCAAGAAGGGTTCTGTTGAATCGCTCCACAGGATTTCCACGTGGATGATAAGGTGCAGTCCTTGTCTTTTTGATGCCTAGAAGCGAGCAAAGCTCTTTGATCAGGATTGACCCTGGTCGCTATGCAATCGTTCAGGAAATCCATAGTGGATGAAAAAGTTGTTCCATAGAGCTTTTGCTACCGTCTTTGCTGTTTGATCTGCTGTAGGAACTGCAACAGCATATCTTGTCAAATGATCCGTTATGACCAAGATGTCCTTGGTTCCTCTTCCATCTGGCTCCAGGGAAAGGTAGTCCATGCAGTCTAGCTCCAAAGGGCGGCACGTTCTTATATTCACCAGTGGAGCATTCCTTTCAGCTCGTGCCTTTCTCTGACGCACCTCTCACAAGTCCTGATCTTTTCATTGACATCTACGGCCATCCGTGGCCAATAGAATCGGGCACGAACTAAGTCAAGGGTTCTCTCCAACCCCATGTGCCCAACAAGCATCGTGGAGGCTTTCAAGAGATGTTTTTCTCTGACTCTTTGGAAGGACAAGCTGATAGGAAGGTTCTCCTTGACTGATGCGTTTTCTGTATAAGACTCGACCATGACCAATTGGTCCAATACTCTGAACATCAGCTGGACTCTCCGTCTTCCCGCTGCCTGTTCTGCATGTCAGACGGTTTCCTGATTTCAAGATGGACATTACTCTACTGATGATTTGATCTTGTCCTGTTCACGTACCCAGTCTTCAAGTGACATGTGTGGCAATGTACAGGACCCACATCAGGACCCACATCAGGACCCACATCAGGACCCAAGCACATCAGTGTGACGGAAACCTGCTGGTATGGCAGAGACATCAATTGCCAGGCACTCAATAGGTACAGGCTGGATTGCTCCTGGATCTGCCCCTGGAGACAACTGATGCCTCTGACACACAGCTTCACAGCTTCACTTGGGAAATCAGTTCCTTTGTCATCTTTCAGGAACTGAGCAATGAACCTCTCAATGCGGTTATCCTCATCCTCAGTACTGAACTCCACTGTGTCTTGGTCATGAGGATGTGGACGTCTGGAAAGACAGGATACAAACTGGTGACTTCTAGAATTGTGTGAGTAACATTCTGTCTCAAAGACCTCTCTGTTATGTGTGTGTGTGTGTGTGTGTGTGGTGTGTGTGTGTGTGTGTGTGTGTGTGTGTGGTGTGTGTGTGTGTGTGTTGGTGGTGTGGTGTGTGTGTGTGTGTGTGGTGTTGTGTTGTGTGTGTGTGTGTGTGTGTGTGTGTGGTGTGTGTGTGTGTGTGTGTGTGTGTGTGTTGTGTTGTGTGTTGTGTGTGTGTGTGTGTGTGTGTGTGTCCTCTGTATCAATGCTCTGTAGTTGATCTGACTGAAATTGTGATTTTAAATCTCAAACCGCTGCAGTATCTGTCAGGCAGAAACTTGGGACAGGTCATCTGACTGAAACCTTAAAACTGAACTAACTGACCGCTAGGGTTACTTTGATTTAAACATGTGTAGAATACTAAGAGCTTTATTGAGTAGGTGTAACTGTGTTAAGGGTTAAACTCATAACTTTATAACTTAGGGTTTAATGTCATTGTAAAACCATCGTGCCACTGAGAAGACAATAACAGCTCAGGAGGGAGCCGGTCTAGATTTCCTTTTGAGGGTCACCAGCTGCAGAGAGGTAACTAATTAAAGGGGCGTGGCCCCACAGCTGGGAGAACTCAGCAATCAGGCGTCCATTTTAGGAGCACCTTCCTGGAGCGTCAGACGAAGACTGACAAAGACAAAGGAGTCCTGCTGGAGTCAGACTGACAAAGACAAAGGAGTCCTGCTGGAGTCAGACTGACAAAGACAAAGGAGTCCTGCTGGAGTCAGACTGACAAAGACAAAGGAGTCCTGCTGGAGTCAGACTGACAAAGACAAAGGAGTCCTGCTGGAGTCAGACTGACAAAGACAAAGGAGTCCTGCTGGAATCACGAGGAGGCAAATCCTCCTCTGATTGAGCTAAGTATCGCTGGTGTTTTATTTTCTCTAGCTGTCTCGCCCCTCAGGCTGTACTCATGTGTGTTTTCTCCGTCCTGTCCATGTGTCTCCTCTCAGGTCCTCTGGCCCCGTGTATCTCCTGATCGATACACCCGGCCTGCTCTCGTCTATCTCACGTGCTCCACTGAGATCCAGCATCTAGTTTCAGGCGGCCTGTGGAACTGCAGTCAGCTGTTCCTCAGGCTGACTTCATCTCTGGCTCCGCCTCCATCTCTGGCTCCGCCTCCCTGCAGACCCTGTATGTCCTTGCTCTCACTGAGACCTGGATTACTCCATCCAACACATCCACCCAGCAGCTCTCTCCACAGCGTGCTCCTTCTCCCATACACCCAGACCCTCTGGCAGAGGAGGGGCACTGGTCTCCTGCTCTCTCCACATGGAGCTTCTCCCTCTTCAAGCTACCTAAGTTCACTCCTTCAACCAGAAGCCCCTTCCTCCTCCTCCCTCTTGGACCCCCCCAAAGCCCCTTCCTCATCCTCCCTCCTGGACCCCCCAAAGCCCATTCCCCCTCCACCCTCTTGGACCCCCCCAAAGCCCCTTCCCCCTCCTCCCTCTTGGACCCCCCCAAAGCCCCTTCCTCATCCTCCCTCCTGGACCCCCCAAAGCCCATTCCCCCTCCACCCTCCTGGACCTCCCCAGAGCCCCTTCCCCCTCCTCCCTCTTGGACCCCCCCAAAGCCCATTCCCCCTCCACCCTCTTGGACCCCCCAGAGCCCCTTCCCCCTCCTCCCTCTTGGACCCCCCCAAGCCCCCTTCCCCCTCCTCCCTCTTGGACCCCCCCAAAGCCCCTTCCCCCTCCACCCTCTTGGACCCCCCCAAAGCCCCTTCCCCCTCCACCCTCTTGGACCCCCCCAAAGCCTCTTCCCCCTCCACCCTCTTGGACCCCCCCAAAACCCTCTCTTAAAGAGACAGACACTAATAATAATGTAGGGCTCTAAAAACGGCAGCCTGGTCAGGATCCACTGCTGTCTGCCCGTCCTTTGTGCTCCACAACTACCCGAAGGGCAAGTCTCCTGTACCGGGTGTACCGGGTTGTACCGGGTGTACCGGGTGTACCGGGTGTACCGGGTGTACCGGGTGTACTGGTTTCGCAGAGAATCCCACTTCTTCCTCAGCTCTTTCTCTGAAGCACACGGATAAACGATGTCAGCATTGTGGCTAGTTAGCATGTCCTATCTATATGCAGTGCCAAACGGCACAGCTAGCAACAGCTAGCAACAGATAACAACAAAATACAAGGTTGAAATAACAAATGAGATTTCACGTTAACGTCACTGTACGCTGGCAAACAATACAAAGCCAACGGTATCTGCTGAAGAGCTCAATTGATGAAAAAGATAATCTTACCCGAGAAACCAAGTTGCGTTTCAATCTCTCGCCAGAGTCCGGTTTTCACTCCTCGGTTCGAGTACCTTTTCTCTGTGAGGTCGTACAGAGCTCTCCTGGATCAAGGCGATGAGCAGGTCTTCGTTTGCGTCACTCCAGATCGCCATGATGAGATGACAATGAACAGCAGTCTGTGTGTGCCTTCTTAAAGCGTTTGTTTACGTCCCTCACTTCCGCTTCGCTTCTCATGCACTGATTCGCTAGCTGAACAGCCAATCAGAGTGATTGTTTGGTCCGACTGCCTGACCCGATGCATGGCCGATTCAACATGTTGAATCGGCCATGCATCGGGTCAGGCAGTCCAAATAAGGCGTGTCACGGTCGACGGTGCGGGACACACCAAATTGAGTTTGGGCGACAGGACATGCTTCGTCTCCCGACTTACGAAAACAGCCGAAATCGGCCTGGTGTGTCCGGGCCTTAACGAGCCTGTGACAGCATCCCAACAACTGTTGTGCAATGAAATATTGGGCTACTAGTAATCTCGAACCGTCAGTTTAAAAAAGAAAAAGCGATACCGTTCCGTTAAATATCAATCATTTCGAACATCGCGGGGAAATTCCTTCACTCATTTTGAAATTTTGGGGGAAGCCGGAAGTGACGTCAATGCGGGAACGCTTCGAGAGCCAAACACGGACAAAGTGTGTTGTCATGTGTAGAAATGGTGAATTACTGAGATTAGGCACGTTAATAACGTTTTAATGAAGTTGACAGTATATTCATATTCGTCAGTGCTTTCATGTCAATTCGGCGACATAAACATAAATGATCGTGGTGAAGGTGATGATTACATTAGACAGTTGACAGTTTACGTGGGCTGGGTGCAGTGGCGGACTGGCCATCGGGACGAATCCCGATGGGCCGGTACCGAAGTGGGCCGGTCGGATAAGTCACTAGCACATCCCCCATAGGCGGCGCGTGAGGCTCAGGTTTGAGAAGCTAAATAACTTGTTTTACCTGACGCTGCCCGCCTCCGGCGTCTATAGAAAAGAGATCAGCTCAGTGAAAGCCCCCTTCTACAATCAGAGCTCAGTGTGCGGAGTTTAAATCTCTCAAGTCATATTACAGGATAAAGGAAATACAGTTTAAACTGCCGTATGCAGAGAAGACACCGACGTGTCGCACTTATCATTCATATTACATCATCACTCAGATCATCGATCAGATAATATCATAATATATCATATATCTCCTGATCTGAGTCAGCTCCTCCAGCCTCACCTGGCCGTGCAGCACTCACAGTGTCACCGACTGGATGCAGAAGTATTATTTAACACATTATGTTGACGAAACACTCGAGACAAATGTAATTAAAGTCAGATCCACTCGTGTCTTAGACGTGAACGCGCTCTCAGCTGGAGAGAGAAACCCTGGCTTGATTTACCGAGTTGATAACCAGCGTCGTAGGACCGCTTAGCGAGATCTCGTTTGTTAGTTTGTTGTTGTTAGTTTGTTACTCAAACATATCCAGGGTCTGTTGAACTGGCTTCGTAGTACAGGGCACAGGTGGCGAGCAGCGCTAAGGTCAAAGACACAGACATTATACATTATATTTGTATTTTACCAGGATGCAGTGACACAAATATTTACATATTTACATTTACTATCTACAGCACCCGCCGCCCCTGACATCCCCCACTCCCCCCGCTGACAGCTCACTAGCGGTACCGAAGTGGGCTGGTCGAGAGTCCCGGGATGATTTTTAGTCCCATTCCACCACTGGCTCCATGACCGTATGATCGCCCATATTGACGCACCTCATTCCTAAACTTAGAAGATACAACATAAACCGATCCTTCAGCCTCATATGAGCTCTCAGACACGTTCAGCATGAACCTGTCCTCGCTGTCTGAGCTGCTGCTGTGTGCGCCGTCGTGCGTTTACATCTGACTGTATATATATAAAGGGTTTCGTGCAGAGGCTGGGATCCTGGACGGTGCAGCTGGAGCGCTGTGCCCGCAATGACTCACCCATCATTTGGCGGGACTTGAAGAATCCAGAGAAGATCCAGAAAATGGTCAACATTGAAGGATTAATGGTTATCAAAGTACAAATATCCAAAATCAGTTCAGTAACGGTTTTCAAGGGGACGATATGTACTCAAAGTGATGGGTTTGGATGACGGGGGAAACCGTGTCACAGGCTCTTTAACGCCACATTAGCATCGGCGATCTGTTCTGCTTCACGCTGTCTGCTCACACGGTTAACATGGAACATTAAAAGACCAGGCCGTCAGGGAGAGTCGAAGGCAGGCAGGCAGCTTTGCATGACAGTGAGGGTGAGTCAATCTGTGTGTTGGAAAGACTGTAGTTGAGAGATTACTGAGAGAAAATTATTCAAAGAGATAATTATTCAAAGTGTTGTTACTGAGCTTTTTCTCTTTCCTTTCCCTGTAACTGCCGAGACCCTGAGGACCATGCACACTGACCTGCTCTGGCAACCTGACGTCCACTCTACGTATTTGGTCATGGTAAATTATTGATATACATCAAAGGCACAATGCACCCCCCGAGCTGCACCCCCCCGAGCTGCACCCCCCGAGCTGCACCCCCCAGAGACACACATGTATTGAGAGTGATGCGTTGCAGAGGTCATGTGAAATCATCTTGACACAATAGAAAACTGTAGGAGCAGCAACTTGTTTTGAAATGGAATGTTTAATATCCGATAATAAAGTTGATCCGTTTTCTTTATTCTTCTCTTCCCAGCTCCACCCATCACCGTGCTCTGTTCCTGCAGGTCCTGCTTGCTAATCAATGCTCATATGTTTTTACACAATTACAAATAAAGTCGATGTTTTGTATGACATGAAGTTGTGCTTCATTCTGAGTCAATAATACATTCATTCTGCCTTCTGCACAATGACTGTGGACTGCCCCGGCGTCCATGCAGCTGCCCCCGTGAGATGACACACTCAACAGACAGCTGCTCTTAAGTTCACAGGAAGAATTTGTGAAATATTGGAAATTATTTGTAAAAAAGGATAGAACTTGTTTTATTCAGGAACAGTGGTGAAGCCATTTCTCACTACATACATGTGCCACACACCAAGTGCTCCGTCTCACTTCCTCGCTCTGGGTCCTCTTCTACTGGAAATGAAGACAACCAAAACACACACAAGCTGGATGTTAAAAGTGCTCCACGAGAGGAATAGAAGAGTGCAGACTGTTTAAACTATGGCTAGGGGGACCAGTGGGCAGGGTTCAATGATTATTAGTAATTCATGATATCACGTTCTCATTGCAGACGAGCAGACGGGGAGCCAGGTGAGAGATGCAGAATATGCAGCTGCCATTTTCCACATGGAAAAGAGAAAGGGCCGAGTTTATTTGAGTGGACAAAAGAGAAAGGGAGCTTAGCTGTAAATCAGTCCACCGACCACAGTTAGGGCCTGATCTGCAGGCGCCGAACCCGGACCCTGCAGCGTGCAGTCCTGTTGTTCCGAAGACCTTTGTTCCATTGTGTATTTCGCTGGATGGGAAGTGGAGGGCATCCTGCTGGCAGACCAGGGCTGCGGTCGGATAGTTTAAAAATCAGCTCCTCACGTCTAACCCTCTCGTCTCTTCCCCTCCTCTGAGGGAAAGGTCACGGGGTTAAGGGATAGTGGATAGGAGAATCCAAAAGGACTTAGGAGAAGAGACTGCGGTACTTTAGAGAATCGACTGCACTTTCACTATCCACATGTTTCTGATGCGCCAGCGGACGTCCTGAATGTGCGTCTGCTGCTGTGGGGTAACTATGGAAACTACAGTTTCTATCCAGCGGACTACAAACATGGATGCTCAATAAGAACGAGGGACTCATCCGGAGACTCTGCTCCGTGCTCTGATGCTGCTGCTTTGCTTTATGAACGAGGACAACAGAGAAACAGATTCTTCAGGACCAAAGCTGGAACTGAAATAAAAAGGAAAGTGAAACTTCTGCTCGTCCCCCTCTCCCTCCGGTCCACGTTAACACCAATGATCCCAACACGTATGATTGATGAAAGATCTTAAATCAATCCAGATGTATTTATTATGAACGTTAGTCCTGAACATCTGTCTCTGTGTGTATCACCATTCAGACATCTCTAGAAGCTGAACAAACCCCACACAGCTCAGTGAAGACTGAGAGACTTTATTTGATCATTTCAGTGAAAACTAACGTTCATATTTCTCTCTTTATTATAATACTGATGAACGTTCAGAACAAAGCACTTTGCAACTTACCACCTACGCTTTAAAATGCTTAATAAGCACCGTAACTTTCATGATATCATTTCTCCTCATAATCGGTTGTTTCCGTGAACGGCCGACTGTTGAGTGACGGCAAATGCTGCGGCTGCAATGCATTGTGGGGCAGCATTTTCTCCTCTCCTCTCGTCAAGGGAGGTCCAGTGGTTCCTAAGCTAAAGGAGGCTATAAAGGAAGCTTGAAACCTCCTTTCCTATCATCGAGAGAACCAGCTCTTATCGTGGCTGCCACTGAGGGACATCCGGGTCCTTTCACTCCGTCAGGAAGGTTCCTGAGATAAATGGACTATTCCACTTCAGACCTTTTAGCCGGGCCGGCTAAACGGATTGGATTGTCCTGTCTGTCAGCTTTCCATCTCGTGCACGCACAAATGTATCTCGTGCCCTCATTGGGTGCTCTTCAATGACTCGCCAGCAACAGGCGGCCACTTCCACCAGTCTGCTGACGTCATGTGTGCGTTCATGTGTGTTGGAGGAGGTGCTCTGTAAGGAAGTCTAAAGAAAGGGGCGGATTCTTTTCGGCTGTGTACTTTCAAATTGTAGTGCACTCGAGCCGGTTTCTGAAACTTACTTACCACCTTTAAAAAAAATAAAAATAATAATAATAATTTTAATTTATTTTTCATTTTTAATGACAATCAAACATGTGGGAAGAGGGGGGTCGGCACCCCTATGGGCCGGCCGCCACTGTTAATGTGGACCGGAGGGAGAGGGTGCTGAGCAGAAGTTTCACTTTCCTTTTTTATTTCAATTCCAGCTTTGGTCCTGAAGAATCTGTTTCTCTGTTGTCCACGTTCATAAAGCCTAAAGCAGCAGCATCAGAGCACGGAGCAGAGTCTCTAGTCTCACAGCAGTCCCTCGTTCTTATTGAGCATCCATGTTTGTAGTCCGCTGTATAGAAAACTGTAGTTTCCATAGTTACCCCACAGCAGCAGACGCACATTCAAGACGTCCGCTGGCGCATCATAAACACGTCGGATAGTGAAAGTGCAGTTGATTCTCTAAAGTACCGCAGTCTCTTCTCCTAAGTCCTTTTGAATTCTCCTATCCACTATCCCTTAACCCCGTGACGTTACACTCAGAGGTCAAGGAATAGACGATAGGGTTAGACGTTAGGAGCTGATTTCTGGATTATCCGACCGCAACCGAGGTCCCCCGGAAGGGGAGGGACTTCGCCTCTCTGTCGTCCACACAGCGTCTGTCTCTTTAAGAGTTTGAAAGCAGTGACGTCAGAGTAAAGATGGCGCTCCGCAGCTTCACGGAGATCTGCGGGTTCGAGAGGGAAACGCTTCTCCGCTTCAGAGAGATCAGCCTCAGCCTCCCCGGTAACATAACCACTAACACACCGTCCTCCGTTACTGACTAAAGCTCCGTCACTGAGTTAGAGACTCTATAGACTATATTAAACTGTGAGCAGGCCTACGGCAGCTATCACGCTGTTAGCTTCTGTGCTAACATCCGGGTCTCTGAGGGTTATCAACAGTGATCAGTCCTGTGTGTGTCAGGGAAAATGTTACAGGTGTAGAAGGAAAATCAGCGGAATAAACAATACTAATGTTGGGAACATGTTTTACCTGTGTGTTAGTGTGTGTTACTGTGTGTTAGTGTGTGTTAATGGTGTTAATTGGTGTGTATAGTGTGTGTTAATGTGTGTTAGATGTGTGTTAGTGTGTGTTAGTGTGTGTTACATGGTGTGTTAAGTGTGTGTAGTGTGTGTAGTGTTGTGTTAATTTGTGTTATGTGTGTTAGTGTTTTGTTAATTTGTGGGTTAGTGTGTGGTAGTGTGTGTTAGTGTTTTGTTAGTGTGTTTTAATGTGTGTTCGTGTGTGTTCGTTGTGTGTTTCGTGTGTTTTCGTGTGTGTTCCTGTGGTGGTTCGTATTGTGTTCGTTGGTGTTCGTGTTTGTTCGTGTGTGTTCGTGGTGGTGTTACTGTGTGTTACTGTTGTTAGTGTGGTGTTCATGTGTGTTCGTGTGTGTTAGTGTGTGTTAGTGTTGTTCATTGGTGTTAGTGTTTGTGTGTGTGTGTGTGTTCTGGTGTTGTGGGTGGTGTCGTGTGTGTTGGTGTGTGTTTGTGTTTGTGTGTGTTGTGTGTGTGTGTGTTTGTGTTGTGTGTGTTGTGTGTTGTGTGTGTGTGTGTGTGTGTGTGTGTGGTGTGTGTGTGTGTGTGTAGTGTGTGTTGTGTGTGTTGTGTGTGTGTGTGTGTGTGTGTGTATGTGTGTGGATGTGTGTTGTCTGTGTGTGGTGTGTGTTGTGTGTGTGTGTATTGTGTGGTGTGTGTAGTGTGTGTGTGTGTGTTTGTGTGTGTTGTGTGTGTGTATGTGTGTGTGTGTTGTTGTGTTTGTGTGTGTTGTGTGTGTAGTGTGTGTGTATTTGTGTTGGTGTGTGTGTTGTTGTGTTGTGTGTGTGTGGTGTGTGATGGTGTGTGTTGTGTGTTGTGTGTAGTGGTAGTTGGTGTGGTGTGTGATGTTTGTTGTGGGTTAATGTGTGTTACTGTGTGTTAGTGTGTGTTAGTGTGTGTTAATGTGTTACTGTGTGTTAATGTGTGTTACTGTGTGTTAGTGTGTGTTAATGTGTGTTAGTGTGTGTTAGTGTGTGTTGGTGTGTGTTAGTGTGTGTTAGTGTGTGTTAGTGTGTTACTGTGTGTTAGTGTGTGTTACTGTGTGTTAGTGTGTGTTAGTGTGTGTTGTTTGTTGAGTGTTTGTGTTTACTGTGTGTTGTGTGTGTTACTGTGTGTTAGTGTGTGTTAGTGTGTGTGGTGTGTGTTGGTGTGTGTTGTGTGTTAGTGTGTGTTAATGTGTGTTGTGTGTGTTAGTGTGTGTTAGTGTGTGTTAGTGTGTTACTGTGTGTTAGTGTGTGTTAGTGTGTGTTAGTGTGTGTTAGTGTGTGTTAGTGTGTGTTAGTGTGTGTTACTGTGTGTTACTGTGTGTTAGTGTGTGTTAGTGTGTGTTACTGTGTGTTAGTGTGTGTTACTGTGTGTGTTAGTGTGTGTTGTGTGTGTTAGTGTGTGTTAGTGTGTGTTAGTGTGTGTTAGTGTGTGTTAGTGTGTGTTACTGTGTGTTAGTGTGTGTTACTGTGTGTTAGTGTGTGTTAATGTGTGTTAGTGTGTGTTAATGTGTGTTAGTGTGTGTTAATGTGTGTTACTGTGTGTTAATGTGTGTTAGTGTGTGTTAGTGTGTGTTACTGTGTGTTACTGTGTCTTGTGTTAGTGTGTGTTAGTGTGTGTTAATGTGTGTTAGTGTGTGTTACTGTGTGTTAGTGTGTGTTAATGTGTGTTACTGTGTGTTAGTGTGTGTTAGTGTGTGTTAGTGTGTGTTACTGTGTGTTAGTGTGTGTTACTGTGTGTTAGTGTGTGTTAATGTGTGTTGGTGTGTGTTGGTGTGTGTTGGTGTGTGTTGGTGTGTGTGTGTGTTGGTGTGTGTTTGGTGTGTGTTTGTGTGTGTTGGTGTGTGTTGGTGTGTGTTTGTGTGTGTTGGTGTGTGTTGGTGTGTGTTAGTGTGTGTTAGTGTGTGTTAGTGTGTGTTAGTGTGTGTTTCTGTGTTAGTGTGTGTTGGTGTGTGTTAGTGTGTGTTGGTGTGTGTTGGTGTGTGTTACTGTGTGTTACTGTGTGTTACTGTGTGTTAGTGTGTGTTGGTGTGTGTTGGTGTGTGTTAGTGTGTGTTGTGTGTTTTAGTGTGTTAGTGTGTGTTAGTGTGTGTTGTGTGTGTTAGTGTGTGTTAATGTGTGTTAATGTGTGTTAGTGTGTGTTAGTGTGTGTGTTACTGTGTTAGTGTGTGTTACTGTGTTAATGTGTGTTAGTGTGTGTTAGTGTGTGTTAATGTGTGTTAGTGTGTGTTGGTGTGTGTTAATGTGTGTTAGTGTGTGTTAGTGTGTGTTAGTGTGTGTTAATGTGTGTTAGTGTGTGTTAGTGTGTGTTAGTGTGTGTTAGTGTGTGTTAGTGTGTGTTAGTGTGTGTTAGTGTGTGTTAATGTGTGTTAATGTGTGTTAGTGTGTGTTAATGTGTGTTACTGTGTGTTAATGTGTGTTACTGTGTGCAGGTGTGAGCGCTCTCCCTGGAGGAGTGAAGTTTCCGGACACTGGGGGAGCGTTCCATTATGAGGAGAGCGGGAAGCTGCTGTCCGTCACCAGCAACAGATTCATTCACTGGTGAGACAATGATAACTATTATTGATGATGATGACGACGATGACTATGATGACGATGCGACTGTGTGTGTAGGAGCACCTCGGGGGACAGTGTGCAGCTGGTGGAGACCTCTCTGGACACCAACCTGCTGAACAATGCGGTCAGGCTGAAGCTGTGTCACTGCTCTCTGTTGCCGGGCGGAGTCTCCATCACGGAGACGCTCAACAACGTCATCATCCTGCTCTCCACCAATCAGAGCGTCCACAGGCTGCTGCTGCCACACCCCTCTCGCATGTACCGCAGCGTGAGTATTTATACTGAGTACACACATACTGAGAGTGCACGCATACTGAGAGTGCACGCATACTGAGAGTGCACGCATACTGAGAGTGCACGCATACTGAGAGTGCACGCATACTGAGAGTGCACACATACTGAGAGTGCACACATACTGAGAGTACACACATACTGAGAGTGCACACATACTGAGAGTACACACATACTGAGAGTACACGATATCGGACAAGTAGATCTTTCAATTGACCTGTCCGGTGGACAGGTGGCGTTTTTCGCCAGTTATATACCGTTACGGCCCGTCTACACTACAGCGTCGAAAGCTCCAATCTGCTCCAAGCTGCCCATTCACTTTCAATGGGGTGACGTCACGTAGCCGCGCTTTTTCGCCGAACTGAATTGTGGGTAGCAGAGCGAGGCGTCTCAGGCGTCGCCTGAGACGCCGGAGTAGCCAGCGCCAGCCAATCAAATCCCGTTTCCCAAAATCTGACAGCTGAAGCCGTAGCCAATCAAACCGCGTCTAAGCTGGGAGAGATATCCCGCCGTTCATTTCTATATTTCAAAAAAAGTTGGAGGAGAAACTAACTATCGCCGTAGCAAATCACCCGGTTTTGTATGACCAGCCCCTCTTCACCTCCCGGGATACAAACCGGAGGAACCAGCATGGAGGGAGGTGGCAGAGACAGTGGGGGAAACTGGTAGCTTTTCGCCTGTTTGGGGAGTTTATATATATATATATATATATATATATATATATATATATTGCTGTAGTGTGGACGCTCCGTATTTTTTTTTATTATTATTAAACTGTGAATAATGTATTCACTCAAATAAATACAAAATATAATCAAATGAACATTAAGGTGCAGCATTTCGATGAACTGAAATAATCTGTATCTGAACTGTACTGGAAAACTGGGTGGGACTTTCGGAAACAGTTCTAAATTGGTTTGAATCCTACTTAAAGGACAGAAACAACTTTGTTTCTATAGGTAAATACACATCTGAGTTGACAAATATGACATGTGGGGTTCCTCAAGGCTCCATCTTGGGGCCTCTTCTCTTTAACATCTACATGCTACCACTGGCTCAGATAATAAAGAACAACAAAATAAGTTACCATAGCTATGCAGATGACACACACATTTACCCTTTAACAATTTCACCAGGAGACTATGCTCCAATTCAAACACTGAGGAAGTGCATTGAACAAATCTATGACTGGATGTGTCAGAACTTTCTCCAATTAAACAAAGATAAAACTGAGGTAATGGTTTTTGGAGCCAAGGCAGAACGTTTAAAAGTTAGCGCTGAGCTTCAGTCTGCAATGTTCAAACCAACAGATAGACAGAGATCTAGGTGTAGTCATGGACTCTGACCTGAGTCTCAACAGTCACATTAAAACAGTTACTAAATCAGCCTGCTATCACCTAAAGAACATATCTAGGATTAAAAGACTAATGTCACAGCAGGATCTGGAGACACGTGTCCATGCTTTTATCTTCAGTAGACTGGACTACTGCAAAGGTGTCTTCACAGGTCTCACTAACACATCTATGAGGAAGCTGCAGCTGATACAGAACGCTGCTCGAGTCCTCACTGACACTAAGAAAGTGGATCACATCACTCCTGCTCTGAAGTCTTCACACTGGCTTCCTGTGTGTCAAAGAATAGATTTCTAAATACTGCTGCTGGTTTATAAAGCACTGAATGGTTTAGGCCCAGAATACATTACTGACCTCCTGCTAAACTATGAACCATCCAGATCTCTCAGGTCTTCAGGGACTGGTCAGCTTCCTGTCCCCAGAGTCAGATCTCTCAGGTCTTCAGGGACTGGTCAGCTTCCTGTCCCCAGAGACGGATCTCTCAGGTCTTCAGGGACTGGTCAGCTTCCTGTCCCCAGAGTCAGAACTAAACATGGTAAAGCAGCGTTCAGTTATTATGCTCCAAATATCTGGAACAAACTCCCAGAAACCTGCAGGTCCGCTGCAACTCTGACTACTTTCAAATCCAGGCTGAAGACTTTTCTTTTTGTTGCTGCTTTTATTTGAACTATTCACATCTTAAACTGCACTGTAACTTTTATCCATGTATTTTTTTCTTAATGTTTATTTGATTAGCTTTTCTTTTTTAATGCTTAATGTCTTTCATTTTTTTTTTTTTTGTAAAGCACTTTGAATTGCCTTGCGTTGAAAAGTGCTCTATAAATAAACTTGCCTTGCCTTGCCTTGCCTTACTGTACTACCTAAGCAGCCAGCTTAACATAATGACTTGCTTGTCATTGTATTTTCATGTTGTTTAAAGAAAGATGAACTTGTTCCACATGGCTGCTGAAAGGGCAGATCTGCTGGCACTAGCAATGTCTCCTGCTGTGGAGAAAACCCTCTCGCTAGGGACAGAGGTAGCAGACACAGCCAGGTAGCGCTTTGCTACCATGGCAACATAAGGATATTTGCCGTTTGTAATAGCTTTGACTCGGTCTGAAGTTTTTGCGACTGGTGGAGGCTAAATGCTAGCGGGAGTTGGGTTTGCACTTCAGTCTTTTTTCTTTTGGTACCGGTGATATTCACGTTCGGGTGATGCCTTTTCAAAAGTGTGCAAGTTTGATGTATTGCCAGCCGCGTAACCAATTTTAGTTGAACAATGCCGACAAACAGCTTTGGTTCGGTCCACCTGTCTTTGTCCGTCATCCTTGTACGTAACTGCGAAACCAAAATGTTCCCAAACCGGAGACTTCAATGATGCTGGAGGATTTTCGAGCTCAACTTTATCTGCGTTCGCCATTAATTTTCGACAGTTCCTCAAATTACCGACTAAATTTGAACGCATCCCTCTGACCAGCTCTCATAGCATGCCCTCTCATCCAATGAAATGACTTGCTCGCTCTATGATGCGCTGAGCCCAATGGGAGCAAATTACTCTGAATGCTGCGACGCAGCACCTGAGATTACTTCCAAGAAGTTGTTCACTTTCTCAATTTTTTTACGTTTAACGTTATATTCGTTCGGTACACTTCGGTACACACGTGTACCAAACCGAAGGGCCCGTACCGAATAATTTCGGTACGTGTACCGTTACACCCCTAGTATATATATAACAGTATATCTGTGTTAGGGATGGGAACGATTAATCGAATATTAGAATATTCGAAATTATTCATGTATTAGAATACGTTTTATCAATTTTTTTTGTGGGAGTGATGCCTAAGTTGATTACATATTATCAAATTGAATAATTCAATGTATATGTATACGACAGTGCCATAGCTAAATGTGTTGGGTGAAGTCTAAAGGTGTGTTTTGCTCCGCTCACCGGCCCCTCACAGCGGGCAGAGCTGCAGGTGCTGATCTCTCTCTCGTGTTCGGTTATACTTCACTCGCGTTGATGTCCAAATCCATCAGATCTAGTTCTAGCCAATGATACGGCTGCTGCCCCTCCCTGCACGCAGATCACGCAGACTCAAACCTCACCTTAGGCCCAAATGTGGCACAAATGAGCTCCGCAGCCGTTGCGAGGTTCCGGCGCTAACAGTTCATGAGCGTGCTCCCCCGCCCCGTCAACACTCGCGACACATGGCCAGCCTAAACAACAATAAGCGCTGCTTGGCAACCGTGTGTGGCGGCAAAGTGCATAGACATTTTGACAGGAGATTTAGTTTTGGCGGTATTCAACATATTTTACCAGCCATAGTCCGGTAATTATTTACACTCTAAGAAGAGTCCTACACAGACATGGAGGAAAAGGAGTAATGTGTGGAAATACTTCCACCAGGTTAGTGAGTGCGGAGTAGAGGTCAAACTATGCCAAATTAAACTTATATATATATACATGCTATACCTTGCTGTACCGCAACCTCTGTTCCAGCTGAGAGGGTCTTCTTTACAGCTGGCCTGATTGTGAATCGCCTCCACACATGAAAGCTGTAGGCCTATAGCTGTCAAACTGTGATGTATGTATTTCTAAAAAAGTATTGAAAAAAAATTGGGTAAAAAAAATGTAAAACAAAAATTCAGAAAAACTTTCCGACTTTTTTTTTTACCCAATTTGTTTTATATAGGATGTGTACATTTCGGTTAACCGCTTTTTGGGGGGTCGAATATTCGAATATAAAATTGCTTTCAAATTCCCATCCCTAATCTGTGTGTATAACAGGACCTGGTGACGGAGGTCCACATGCAGTGTATATATATATATATCTGTGTGTATATATCTGTGTGTATAACAGGACCTGGTGACGGAGGTCCACATGCAGTCCATCTTCACGGACGTGGGGAAGCTCAGTCTGCACGACTCCTCTCACAGCGTGCAGATCCCTGGAGGCTCGGGGGGGGCAAGCTGCTCCACCTGCTGGATCAGTGACTCGGGAGAGGCTCACTATGCTCTGGCCTCACCTGCAGGGGGCATCATGGTGCTGACGCTGCCTCCGCACGACTCTCCAGGTACACCTGTCGCACCTGTAGCACCTATTACACCTGTCGCACCTGTAGCACCTATTACACCTGTAGCACCTATTACACCTGTAGCACCTATTACACCTGTAGCACCTATTACACCTGTAGCACCTATTACACCTGTAGCACCTATTACACCTGTAGCACCTATTACACCTGTAGCACCTATTACACCTGTAGCACCTATTACACCTGTAGCACCTGTAACACCTGTAGCACCTATTACAGGTGCTACAGGTGCTACAGGTGTAACAGGTGCTACAGGTGTAACAGGTGCTACAGGTGTTACAGGTGTAACACCTGTAGCACCTATTACACCTATAACACCTGTAGCACCTATTACACCTGTAGCACCTGTAGCACCTATTACACCTGTAGCACCTGTAACACCTGTAGCACCTGTAGCACCTATTACACCTGTAGCACCTGTAACACCTGTAGCACCTATTACAGGTGCTACAGGTGCTACAGGTGTAACAGGTGCTACAGGTGTAACAGGTGCTACAGGTGTTACAGGTGTAACACCTGTAGCACCTATTACACCTGTAACACCTGTAGCACCTATTACACCTGTAGCACCTGTAACACCTGTAGCACCTATTACAGGTGCTACAGGTGCTACAGGTGTAACAGGTGCTACAGGTGTAACAGGTGCTACAGGTGTTACAGGTGTAACACCTGTAGCACCTATTACACCTATAACACCTGTAGCACCTATTACACCTGTAGCACCTGTAGCACCTATTACACCTGTAGCACCTGTAGCACCTGTAGCACCTATTACACCTATAACACCTGTAGCACCTATTACACCTGTAGCACCTGTAGCACCTATTACACCTGTAGCACCTGTAACACCTGTAGCACCTGTAGCACCTATTACACCTGTAGCACCTGTAACACCTGTAGCACCTGTAGCACCTGTAACTAGTGCTGCGTACCGGTACGCCGAACCGGTACTGGACTTGTAAAAAGTTTCGGTTCAAGTCCGGTTAAAACCGGAACGTCGGGAACCGGTACTTGGACTCGCAGAAAAACTAGCACTTACGTATATTCTGGTGTCTGTGGTTATTTAAACATTCCTGATAAACGTTATTCAGCGTCAATAAATGAGTGCTAATCCCAGTGTGCTCAGTGTACAACATCACATGTCATTTCACCTTCGATTCACGGTTTGAAAACGTAGCATTTCGCCACATGCTAATGCTAACCGGAAGTGAAGAATTTTCAGAATAAAAGTACTAAGTAAATAGTGTGAACTTCCAGTTTTTTCAGAATAAAACTGATTTAAATTAAATAGTGTATTTAATTCAAAATTACGCCATATCAACATTGATTTTAATTTCTAACAGTATGTATGTACATCACTATGTATGTAGTATGTACTGTATAATACATGGTGCACAGACAGTACAGTACACTCTGACTGTACAGCCACTACAGCCTATACTGTATAGTAGGTGTGTAACAGTGTAATGCGTATAGTCTACTCTACACTCTACCTTTCAGCAAAGCTTTAGGGATTTAGGCTCAGTCAGCTCAGGGACTGTTTGGTTACTTTAGTTTGGTGAATGAAATAAATGTTTGAACTTTGTAGTCGTTCACTGTAGTTGCTGTCATAAGTCATTTGTAGACTAAGTGGCACATTTGTACTTTGTAGAGAAATGTAGACACAAGTTGGAAGGGAGCGCAATAAACCTGACGAGTTTGAATTTGAGTTGATAATTAGCTCACAATAAGTTCACTTTAGTTACTCACACAACTTGACACAAGCCATGGGTTCAGGTCCGGACTTATAAGTCCGGACCTGAACCTGAACCTCTGGACTTGAGTCCGGACCTGAACCTGAATGTGAGTCCAGGTACGCAGCACTACCTGTAGCACCTGTAGCACCTATTACACCTGTTACACCTGTAGCACCTGTAGCACCTATTACACCTATTACACCTGTTACACCTGTAGCACCTGTAGCACCTGTAGCACCTATTACACCTATTACACCTGTTACACCTGTAGCACCTATTACACCTATTACACCTGTAGCACCTATTACACCTGTAGCACCTGTTACACCTGTTACACCTGTAGCACCTATTACACCTATTACACCTGTAGCACCTATTACACCTGTTACACCTGTTACACCTGTAGCACCTGTAGCACCTGTAGCACCTATTACACCTATTACACCTGTAGCACCTATTACACCTGTAGCACCTGTTACACCTGTTACACCTGTAGCACCTGTAGCACCTGTAGCACCTATTACACCTGTAGCACCTATTACACCTATTACACCTGTAGCACCTATTACACCTGTAGCACCTATTACACCTGTAGCACCTATTACACCTGTAGCACCTATTACACCTGTAGCACCTATTACACCTGTAGCACCTATTACACCTGTAGCACCTGTAGCACCTATTACACCTATTACACCTGTAGCACCTATTACACCTGTAGCACCTGTAGCACCTATTACACCTATTACACCTGTAGCACCTATTACACCTGTAGCACCTGTAGCACCTATTACACCTATTACACCTGTAGCACCTATTACACCTGTAGCACCTATTACACCTGTAGCACCTGTTACACCTGTAGCACCTATTACACCTGTAGCACCTGTAGCACCTATTACACCTGTAGCACCTATTACACCTGTAGCACCTGTTACACCTGTTACACCTGTAGCACCTATTACACCTGTTACACCTGTAGCACCTATTACACCTGTAGCACCTATTACACCTGTAGCACCTATTACACCTGTAGCACCTGTTACACCTGTTACACCTGTAGCACCTATTACACCTGTAGCACCTGTTACACCTGTTACACCTGTAGCACCTATTACACCTGTAGCACCTATTACACCTGTAGCACCTGTTACACCTGTAGCACCTGTAGCACCTATTACACCTGTAGCACCTATTACACCTATTACACCTGTAGCACCTATTACACCTGTAGCACCTGTAGCACCTGTTACACCTATTACACCTGTAGCACCTATTACACCTGTAGCACCTGTAGCACCTGTAGCACCTATTACACCTGTAGCACCTATTACACCTGTAGCACCTATTACACCTGTAGCACCTGTAGCACCTATTACACCTGTAGCACCTGTTACACCTGTAGCACCTATTACACCTGTAGCACCTGTAGCACCTATTACACCTGTAGCACCTATTACACCTGTAGCACCTGTTACACCTGTAGCACCTGTAGCACCTATTACACCTGTAGCACCTATTACACCTGTAGCACCTATTACACCTGTAGCACCTGTTACACCTGTAGCACCTGTAGCACCTGTTACACCTGTAGCACCTGTTACACCTGTAGCACCTGTAGCACCTGTAGCACCTATTACACCTGTAGCACCTATTACACCTGTAGCACCTGTTACACCTGTAGCACCTGTTACACCTGTAGCACCTATTACACCTGTAGCACCTGTTACACCTGTAGCACCTATTACACCTGTAGCACCTATTACACCTGTAGCACCTGTTACACCTGTAGCACCTGTTACACCTGTAGCACCTGTTACACCTGTAGCACCTGTTACACCTGTAGCACCTGTAGCACCTGTTACACCTGTTACACCTATTACACCTGTAGCACCTGTTACACCTGTAGCACCTATTACACCTGTAGCACCTATTACACCTGTAGCACCTGTTACACCTGTAGCACCTGTTACACCTGTAGCACCTGTTACACCTGTAGCACCTGTTACACCTGTTACACCTATTACACCTGTAGCACCTGTTACACCTGTAGCACCTATTACACCTGTAGCACCTATTACACCTGTAGCACCTGTTACACCTGTAGCACCTGTTACACCTGTAGCACCTGTTACACCTGTAGCACCTGTTACACCTGTAGCACCTGTAGCACCTGTTACACCTGTAGCACCTATTACACCTGTAGCACCTGTAGCACCTGTAGCACCTGTTACACCTGTTACACCTGTAGCACCTATTACACCTGTAGCACCTATTACACCTGTAGCACCTGTAGCACCTATTACACCTGTAGCACCTGTTACACCTGTAGCACCTATTACACCTGTAGCACCTGTAGCACCTATTACACCTGTAGCACCTATTACACCTGTAGCACCTGTTACACCTGTAGCACCTGTAGCACCTATTACACCTGTAGCACCTATTACACCTGTAGCACCTATTACACCTGTAGCACCTGTTACACCTGTAGCACCTGTAGCACCTGTTACACCTGTAGCACCTGTTACACCTGTAGCACCTGTAGCACCTATTACACCTGTAGCACCTGTTACACCTGTAGCACCTATTACACCTGTAGCACCTATTACACCTGTAGCACCTGTTACACCTGTAGCACCTGTTACACCTGTAGCACCTGTTACACCTGTAGCACCTGTTACACCTGTAGCACCTGTAGCACCTGTTACACCTGTAGCACCTATTACACCTGTAGCACCTGTAGCACCTGTAGCACCTGTAGCACCTGTAGCACCTGTTACACCTGTTACACCTGTAGCACCTATTACACCTGTAGCACCTGTTACACCTGTAGCACCTGTTACACCTGTAGCACCTGTTACACCTGTAGCACCTGTTACACCTGTAGCACCTGTAGCACCTGTTACACCTGTAGCACCTATTACACCTGTAGCACCTGTAGCACCTGTAGCACCTGTAGCACCTGTAGCACCTGTTACACCTGTTACACCTGTAGCACCTATTACACCTGTAGCACCTATTACACCTGTAGCACCTGTTACACCTGTAGCACCTGAAACATATGTAAAAGTACACATATATCTCATGTACTGAAAGTACACCCTCTCACCTGTCTCCCTCTCATCTCCCTCTCACCTGTCTGTCTCTCACCTGTCTGTCTCTCACCTGTCTGTCTCTCACCTGTCTGTCTCTCATCTCCCTCTCACCTGTCTGTCTCTCACCTGTCTGTCTCTCATCTCCCTCTCACCTGTCTGTCTCTCACCTGTCTGTCTCTCACCTGTCTGTCTCTCACCTGTCTGTCTCTCATCTCCCTCTCACCTGTCTGTCTCTCACCTGTCTGTCTCTCATCTCCCTCTCACCTGTCTGTCTCTCACCTGTCTGTCTCTCACCTGTCTGTCTCTCATCTCCCTCTCACCTGTCACACCTGTCTGTCGTCTCCCTCTCACTTGTCACACCTGTCTGTCTCTCATCTCCCTCTCACCTGTCTGTCTCTCACCTGTCACACCTGTCTGTCTCTCATCTCCCTCTCACCTGTCTGTCTCTCACCTGTCAAACCTGTCTGTCTCTCATCTCCCTCTCACCTGTCTGTCTCTCACTTGTCACACCTGTCTGTCTCTCATCTCCCTCTCACCTGTCTCCCTCTCACCTGTCACACCTGTCTGTCTCTCATCTCCCTCTCACCTGTCTCCCGCTCACTTGTCACACCTGTCTGTCTCTCATCTCCCTCTCACCTGTCTGTCTCTCACCTGTCAAACCTGTCTGTCTCTCATCTCCCTCTCACCTGTCTGTCTCTCACTTGTCACACCTGTCTGTCTCTCATCTCCCTCTCACCTGTCTGTCTCTCACCTGTCACACCTGTCTGTCTCTCACCTCCCTCTCACCTGTCTGTCTCTCATCTCCCTCTCACCTGTCACACCTGTCTGTCTCTCATCTCCCTCTCACCTGTCTCCCGCTCACTTTTCACACCTGTCTGTCTCTCATCTCCCTCTCACCTGTCTGTCTCTCACCTGTCTCCCTCTCACCTGTCACACCTGTCTGTCTCTCACCTGTCTGTCTCTCACCTGTCTGTCTCTCACCTGTCACACCTGTCTGTCTCTCATCTCCCTCTCACCTGTCTGTCTCTCACCTGTCTGCCTCTCAGGTGAGTTGTCAGTGGTGGAGCTGAAGAGGAGCTCCATGATGCAGCGCTTCTCTGATTGGATGCCGTCAGCCATGAGGGGGGATCAGGGCGGGGGGGGCGCCCTGAGCCTGGCCGCCAGAGAGGTCGAAGACAACTGCTTCCTGTTCGCTTTGAGTCAAGATCTGAGGCTGCGGCTGTGGAGCTTCAGGGTCAGAACTAAGTCTACGAACTAAGTCTACGAACTAAGTCTACGAACTAAGTCTACGAACTAAGTCTACGAACTAAGTCTACGAACTAAGTCTACGAACTAAGTCTACGAACTAAGTCTACGAACTAAGTCTCTGTTTAACTAAGTCTCAGAACTAAGACGAACTAAGTCTACGAACTAAGTCTACGTTCAACTAAGTCTACGAACTAAGTCGAACTAAGTCTACGTTCAACTAAGTCTACGAACTAAGTCGAACTAAGTCTACGAACTAAGTCTACGAACTAAGTCTAACTAAGTCTACGAACTAAGTCTAACTAAGTCTACAAACTAAGTCTACGAACTAAGTCTCTGTTTAACTAAGTCTACGAACTAAGACTACAAACTAAGTCTAACTAAGTCTACAAACTAAGTCTAACTAAGTCTACAAACTAAGTCTAACTAAGTCTACGAACTAAGTCTCTGTTTAAACTAAGTCTACGAACTAAGTCTAACTAAGTCTACGAACTAAGTCTATGAACTAAGTCTCTGTTTAACTAAGTCTACAAACTAAGTCTATGAACTAAGTCTCTGTTTAACTAAGTCTACGAACTAAGTCTATGAACTAAGTCTCTGTTTAACTAAGTCTACGAACTAAGTCTACGAACTAAGTCTACGAACTAAGACTATGAACTAAGTCTCTGTTTAACTAAGTCTACGAACTAAGTCTAACTAAGTCTACGAACTAAGACTAACTAAGTCTACGAACTAAGTCTATGAACTAAGTCTCTGTTTAACTAAGTCTACGAACTAAGTCTAACTAAGTCTACGAACTAAGACTAAGTCTATGAACTAAGTCTCTGTTTAACTAAGTCTACGAACTAAGACTAACTAAGTCTACGAACTAAGACTAACTAAGTCTACGAACTAAGTCTAACTAAGTCTAACTAAGTCTACGAACTAAGACGAACTAAGTCTACGAACTAAGACTATGAACTAAGTCTCTGTTTAACTAAGTCTACGAACTAAGTCTAACTAAGTCTACGAACTAAGACTAACTAAGTCTACGAACTAAGACTAACTAAGTCTACGAACTAAGACTAACTAAGTCTACGAACTAAGTCTATGAACTAAGTCTCTGTTTAACTAAGTCTACGAACTAAGACTAACTAAGTCTACGAACTAAGACTAAGTCTATGAACTAAGTCTCTGTTTAACTAAGTCTACGAACTAAGACTAACTAAGTCTACGAACTAAGACTAACTAAGTCTACGAACTAAGACTAACTAAGTCTACGAACTAAGTCTATGAACTAAGTCTCTGTTTAACTAAGTCTACGAACTAAGTCTAACTAAGTCTACGAACTAAGACTAACTAAGTCTACGA